>NC_092873.1:61631211-61931211 GCF_028372415.1 Notamacropus eugenii | reverse complement strand
TGGTGGTGGTGGTGGTGGTGGTGGTGGTGGTGATGTGGGAGGAGGAGGAGGAGAAAACCAAAGAGAAGTGATTTGGTCAGCTCCCACAAGTGGTAGATGGTAGGGGTCAGGATTCAAACCCAGGAAACATTTCAAATCTGAGCTATTTCCTGGACTATGGCATCTCTTTAAAACCAAAACAAAATGCACCCATATCAAAACCTAAGACAAATTTCCCAAATACAAAGTAGAATTGTTAGCATTTTTCATTTGATTACAGTTAGTCATCACTCAGACACCATGTTCTTCCAGTCCCTGACCCAAATATGCTTTCAGCTACTTCAAGAATCAAGGTTTTCACAGCTCCAGTGTTTTGTCTTCCTGTAACTCATTAGGCATTTCCCTGTACTCTGTGACAAATGCTGCCCTCAGCCAGGAATGTTATGTTGTCTTTGCATGGTGCCATGAGACTTGGGACATACAAGCTAACAAGCCTGTGGTTTTAATGTTTTTGTCTTATTATTATTTGTTCAGGTCATTTGAAAATCCTTGGACAGGTTATTAAAGGATGCTGAAAAATGGAAACATGACTGCTCTCCATTATTGGTTATTATGGCCAGATGTTGTGTATTTCAGGAATCCCAGAGGACTATCAGGAGTGTTGGAAACTGAAACCTGGTTACTCATTGAATGAATGTGCCTCTTTTTCTCATTTACTGCATGTAAACTCTTGATACTTGAGTCAAACATCAGGTCTCCATAAAGTTAGCATTCCTTCTTGGCTGGTTGGTGCAAGGATAGGGACAGAGGCAAGTTGGAGCTACTGTCTGGAAATCCTGGTCAGAAAACAGGAAGGGGTTTGGTGTGTGGGTGTTCGCACATGCCTGCTTACATTTTAATTTGGGCAAAACCCATTTGGAAAGGAAACAAAATATTTATGAAGCCTTAAGGAAATAAAGTGCCATGGTGCAACTCTTGAAGGATGATTTAACTTTTTTTAAAAAGAAGACAAACACTGGAGAAAAAATGACCAAGAACAAAGTCTAACTAGGTTTCTGAAGGGTTCTTGTTTTCTTTTCCAAAGTCAACATAATTCTTCACACAAGGAACCTTCCTCCCACTACATTCAACAGGTTATTTTTCTGGGAATTCATCAAAAGAATCATAGGAGAGAAGTTCAAGGATTGTACACTTTCACCTAAAAAATGAAATTAAGGGACAAGAAGAACCCACAGAAGAGTAGTTTCAGGGTGAATGGGTCTGAATCCAAGACCTTTCTTGGAGCCTGAGAACATATATGTCAAGTTGTCAACTCTCAGGACCTTTCCAAAATACCTTCACTGTCAAGCATGTAGATATAGACATTAGACACACCAGGACACATTTGGAGAGAAAGGAAAGGAAGGGAACAAAGAAAATTCCATTTACAAATTCTAGCACCTCTCAGAAAACAAAATCACACCTCATCACCTCCACTCTTCCAAGGGGCTGTCTAGGGGCTTCATGCCAAATGTGTTGACCTGGGGCAGGTAACCCCTTAAAGTGCTGGAATTGCCTTTTCAGTCTAATGACCTCTGGGAAATGGGAAGCTTAGCTACCCAAGGCAAGCAAATTCTTTGAAGATTCAGCTGTCATGAACTCTATATATGGCTCATGTCCACCTGTTTCACCAAGGGCAAAGAGTGAGCTAACCTCCCAATCCTTTAGCCTCCTGAAATCCCATGAGCTGCTTTTGACTTCTGTCTTGGGCATACAAAACTGGCCTCCCCCTGAATCTTACAATCCCTTATGAGTGCTCTACTGCCTCAATAAAAAACTCTTCCATGACTCCATCTACACATACCCTCATATCCATCCTTTCTATGTGCCACCCTCTTAAACCTACTTCTTGTCTTCATTGGGGTCCCCAGTTGCTCTACCCCCAGCACTGTTTTAGGATGCTTGTCCTATTTTAACCCTTCTTTGCTCTCTTCTCAATTTCCATCTTATTTTCTATTTTACATATCAATTTCTCTCTTGTAATTAACCAGTTGAACATTAAATTATCCACTCTTCCTTTTCCCCTCAATTCCTCATCTTATCGCTGAGCTTCAACCCCAAATGAGTCCTCCTCCTATTCACATACTACTGAACAGACCTGAAGAGAATCATGAAATCAGGCTGATGGCATGCATTATAAAGTTGCGGTACCCAACTTCACCTGGGTATTCACTGAAGTTTTCTTTTTTCCTTCCCTGATTCTCTCTTAGCTCAATGTTCCAACTCTATTCAAGAAATTGTTAATTTTATTCTCTCTAGTCTGAATTTCTCTGTATGTATATTTTCAAAGTAAACCATCAAGCAAACATTAAATGTGTACTATGTGTCAAGCACTGTATTAGTGAGAGGAGAGATAATGAATACTTGGAAGAGTAATTGTTAACAGGGGAAGATATTTGCCACAAATATTTCTGATAAATGTGTTGTGATATCTAAGATGTATGGGGCATTGATACAAATTCATAAGGACAAGAACAATTCCCCCAATAAATAAATGGTCAAAGGACATGAACAAGCTGGGTTTTTTTTTCAGAGAAGAAATTAAAAATATGAAGAATTATGTGGAAAAAATACTCCAAATCACTTATAATTAGAGAATTTCACATTAAAGCAACTTATGCCTATCAGATTGGCACAGATTACAAAAATTAAGAAATGATAATTGTTGGAAGGGCTGTGAAAAGGCAGGCACACTGATGCACTATTGAACCAGTTGAACTACAAACTAGTCTGGTCATTCTGGAAAGCATTTGGGAATAATGTCCCCAAAGTTCCTAAATTGTGTATAGCCTTTGACCCAGTAATATCACTACTAGATATTAGATAAAGAAATGAAATAAAGATGAAAAGAACTCACATGTACAAAAATATTTATAGTAGCTAGCTAGTTCTTTCTGTTGCAGTACAGTACTTGAAATAAAAGGAGCACCTAACAATTGGAAAGTGACTGAACAAATTATGGCATACAAATACAATGGGATATTTTTGCACCATAAGAAAGGATGAAAAAGATAGTTTCCAGAGAAACCTGGGAAGACTTGCATGAAGTGATATAGAATGAAGTGAACAGAACTAAGAGACCATTTGATAAAAATAGAAATAAAAACAACTGTCAAAGATTTAAGAACTCTGATCAATGCAATGAGTAACCATGAATCCAGAAGATTGAAAATGAAGCAAAGAAGTGATGGAACAGAGGCACAGAATTACACATAAATTTTCAGCCACAGCCAATGGGTCAATCTGTTTTGCCTGACTATACACAAAGGAGAATTTTTTCCATGATTGGGGGTGGAAGGTAGGGACAGAGATGGTAATGACAGTGATAATAAAATAATGAAGAAAGAAAGAAAAATGTGTTAATGAAACATCAAAAAAAACTGAAAAGGAAAATCAGAAGGGGTGATGTTGGAACAATCACAATAAATCTGAGTTATACAAGAACAATAAAATCCCAAAATGTATATAGAGAGACAACATGTACACAACCGAAGTTCAGAGTTTCACATAGAATTGTATATTAGAAGTTGTCGCTAAAAGATCTTTTTTAAAAAAAGAAAGATAATGAACACTATTGAGGAAGTGTTGATTTTGAGATTTCTATGGGACACTGAAGGCAAAAGCTGATTTAAGGTTGAGTCTTTTCTCCATGAATGACTTAAAATAGGCTTAATTTTTCAGTTTTCTTTTGTTTTCAGAAATAATGTTTAACTTTACTAAGGAACTGATTCTTAGACTGAGTGCAGTCCTTTGTTCTTTGACCTTACATACCTTCTATCCTGTATCCTTTTCAGAAATCTTTTCTAATTCAGTCTCCTGAATTCTTCTTATGCCCTTAATGACGAGGTTTATTCTTTGTCAACAAGTTTAATCCAAATGTGATCTTTTTTCAGGCCTTGATTCAATTCCATTTAATTCAAGGAACATTTATCTATTAAGCACCTGTACAAGGGATAAAAAAGAACACCACCCCCAAAAAAGTGTAACACTTCCTGCCTTCAAGAGGTTTGTATTGTATTGGGTTGTTGGTCATCCTTCATTTTTGAAGAGGACCAATGGTATCAGGAGGGTGATGTTTTGACTTGCAAGTAAATTGAATTTAAGAGAAGCAGAGCTGTGCAAAGTCATCAGCCTCACTCTCTCCTCCACAGTCATCTGAGTTCAGTGTATATAGATAATTAAATAGAGAATAATTGTAGCAGGTAAGGAGCATTAGCACCTGGTGGGATCAGGAAGGCTTCATGAAGGAAGTGGTGCCCAAACAAAGCTTTAAAAGAAGCTGAAGATACTAAGAGGGAGCAATGAATGGGTAGCATGTTGCAGACATGAAGGACAAGTTGTACAAAGGCATGAAGTCTGGATATTGAATGTACAGTTCAAAGAACCACTAGTAAGCCAGTATATCTGGGATATCAAATATTCAAAAAGGATTAGGTTGGAGCCACATAGACTCATGGAAGATGAAGCCCTCATTCTCCTCCAATGTCTGTATATTGGGTACTCAGGATCATTGGGGGAAAGGGGTAAGAGTTTTAATGGACATTCCTACTAAAATACTTTTATTTTAGAGCTATTTGCCAATCTCTTCTTTCCTTCTTCTGCATTTCTCCCTTTCCCCACTTCCACTCCCAATATGCATGTCAAAATTGATTCATTCTCCAACACTATCTCTTATCTGATGCCAAACTTGGCAGTTTTCAACTGTTAAAAATAGAAAGTACAGAGTTAAAAACAAAACAAACAAAACCCGCTGCCATCGTGACTAAAAGTACATACTTTTTCTTTTTTACAAAAAGCATAAGAACAATCACAAGTGTAGCAATGACCATTTGGAAATCAAATTTTTGATCAATCAAGGTGAAAGTCACACACTGTGAGTATAAATAGGTTCCAACTTGGAGCTCTCCCACATCATGCAGGGCATTCTCCATGCATGTCCCTTGCCTCTTTTCATTAGTGTCCAAACTCTGAGAGCATAAATCGCACTTGTTACCCAGACTTGGCTGACTAGGAGTGAATGCTCTAGCTCCTTCTTTGTTAGGATCTCCAAGTGATGTGAGATACCTGCTTACTATGAATGAGGGAGCCTGAATTTTTTATAATAATTAAGGAAACCTAGTAGCTTCTGGAGAGAAGTGAAGATAAGTAGAAAGAATCTCCTTGTTAACACTCAGGAATCATAGAAGCTGACTTCATCTTACACTGGTGGAAAAGAGTCACCCAGGAGACCACTTATCCTTTGGCCTATTGTTTCCACTTTTCTAGCTCCTGTCAAATTAGCTAAAACCACTTGGATTTGGAAGAAGTCCATCTTTATCCTTAGAGTTTCCAAGGGGAGACCTTCGTCTGTTTGGCTCCTTCTTTTCCCATGAAGTAGCTTGTCCCTATACAAAACTGGAGGTCTTTTTTTCCCACTATTTTTACTTCTCTTTTATTTCTTTTTCAAGGGATGTCTCTTTGGGGAGGATATATTTGGAAATAATAGCGATGGGGGCAGCTAGGTGGTGAAGTGGACAGAGCACTGGTCCTGGAGTCAAGAGCAACTGAGTTTAAATCCCATCTCAGGTGCTGGACACTTGTTAGCTGTGTGATCCTCCGCAACTCACTTAAACCTGACTACCTTGCTTTTCTTGCTTCCCTTGATTCTTGTGTTTGAAAGTCAAATTTTCTATTTAGCTCTTGTCTTTTTATCAAGAATGCTTGAAAGTCCTCTATTTCATTGAATGACCATTTTTTCCCCTGAAGTATTATACTCACTTTTGCTGGGTAGGTGATTCTTCATTTTAATCCTAGTCCCTTTGACTTCTGGAATATCATATTCCAAGTCCTTTGATCCCTTAATGTAGAAGTAACTAGATCTTTTGTTTTCCTGATTATATTTCCACAATACTAGAATTGTTTCTTTCTGGCTGCTTGCAATAATTTCTCCTTGATCTGGGAATTCTGGAATTTGGCTACAATATTCCTAGGAGTTTTTCTTTTTGGATCTCTTACAGGAAGTGATCAATGGATAATTTCAATATTTATTTTACCCTCTGGTTCTAGAATATCAGAGCAGTTTTCCTTGATAATTTCATGAAAGATGATGTCTAGGCTCTTTTTCTGATGGCTTTCAGGTAGTCCCATAATTTTTAAATTGTCTCTCCTGGATCTGTTTTCCAGTTCAGTTGTTATTCCAATGAGATATTTAACATTGTCTTCTATTTTTTCATTCTTTTGATTTTGTTATGCAATTTCTTGGTTTCTCATAAAGTCATTAGCTTCCAACTCCTCCATTCTAATTTTTAAAGAACTATTTTCTTTTTTTAATTGAATTATTTTATTTGTTTTTAGTGTTCAACAATCACTTCCATGTATCTTAGATTTTTTTTTCCACTCCCTCCCCACTCTCTCCCTGAGACAAGTTCCATATGTACATTCCTATTAAATTTATGTTGCATAGAAGAATTAAAATGAATGGGAGAAAGCATAAAACAAAACAAAACATAATGCAAAAGAAAATGGTCTGTTTCTATCTGTGATCCAATTCCATAGTTCTTTCTCTGGATGTGGAGGGCATTTTGCCTCAAGAGTCCATTGTTTAATTTCATGTATTTTAATGAAGTACTAAGTTTACAAGAAAAATTTCTCACACACTGTGGTTGTTGCTGTGTACAAAGTTCTCTTAGTTCTGCTTCTTTCACTTATAAGTCTTTCTAGGCTTCTCTGAAGTCTTCCTGTTCATCATTTCTCATAGCACAATTGTATTCCATTACATTTATATACCACAATTTGTTCAGCCATTCCCCAATCGATAAACATCCCTTTAATTTACAGTTTTTGGCAACCACAAAGAGAGCTGCTATAAATATTTTTGTACATGTGAGACCCTTTCCCATTTCTATGATCTCTTTGGGACAGAGTCCAAGAAGTGATATTGCTGGGTCAAAGGGTATGTATATTTTTGTAGCGCTTTGGGCATAGTTCCAAATTGCTCTCCAGAATGGTTGGATCAGCTCACAGCTCCATCAACAATGAATTAGTGTTCCAGCTCTCCCACATTTTCTCCAATGTTGATCATCTTGCTGTTTTCTGATGTTACTCAATCTGATAGGTGTGATGTGGTGCCTCAGAGTTGATTTGATTTGCATCTCTCTCATCAATAGTGATTTAGAGCATTTTTTCATATGACTATAGATAGCTTTAATTTCTTCCTCTGAAAATTCCCTGTCCATATCCTTTGATCATTTATCAATTGGGGAATGATAAAGAACTATTTTCTTCTTTTGAAACTCCTTTTCCATTTGGCTAATTCTACTTTTTAAAGCATCATTCTCCTCATTGGCTTTTTGGACCTCTTTTGCCATTTGGGGTAGTCTATTTTTAAAGGTGTTATTTTCTTCAGCATGTTTTTGGGTCTCCTTTAGCAAGCTGTTGACTCACTTTTCATGGTTTTCTTGCATTGCTCTCATTTCTCTTCCCAATTTTCTCTCCACCTCTCTTACTTGATTTTCAAAATCCTTTTTGAGCTCTTCCATGACGTGAGACCATTGCATATTTATTTTGGAGGTTTTGGATGCAGAAGCCTTGATTTTGATGTCTTCCTTTGATGATATGCTTTGCTCTTCCTCTTCTGAAAGGATGGAAGAAAACACCTGTTCACCAAGAAAGTAACCTTCTATAGTCTCATTTGTTTCCTCCTTTGGGGGGCATTTTCCCAGTCAGTTACTTGACTTTCAAGTCTTTTGTCAAGTGCAGGGCATCCTCTAGGGACCTCTAAGTTCTCAGTTCCTTCAAGGTGGCACAATCAAGGGAGAAGAGTTTATTTCTCTCCTGGCCTGAACTCTGGTCTGGAAGCAACCACAAGCTTTTCTGCCCTGGATTGATGAGCAGAATTCCCTCCCCAGAGCCTCCACCAGCTGTACCACACCAGTGCCTTTTCTGACCCCAGGGCAGTCACTCAGGACTGAAACCCAGCTCAGTGTCTCAATTCTCCCAGGGTCTTTAGACTGAGGGCTCCATAAATGGATTCTGTGCTGCAGTAGCTGCTGCTGCCCTGACATCAGGGCTGAGGCTGAACCCATCTTGGCTCTGTCCCCCATTTGTTTGGTCTTTTTCAACTCATAAAAAAGAACCAGAGGCAATCTGAGGACTTACATTTGTGCTCACTTAACTTAAGAGACAGCTAGGTGGTGCCATAGTGCACAGAGCACTGGGCCTGAAGTCAGAGTCATCTCCCTGCATTCAAATCTGGCCTCAGACACTTGCTAACTATGTGACCCTAGGCAAGTCACTTAACCTCAGTTTCCTCATCTCTCAGGAAATGGCAAACCCCTCCAATGTCTTTAATAAGAAAACCCCAAATGGAGTCAGGAAGAGTCAGACACAACTGAACAACAAGAACATTAACCTAAATTCAGATTACTGGCATTTCAGATCCTGCTATTTGTATGATAGAGAAGGGCCAGCTGTCTGGTTGATTCCCTCACACTTTGGTCACAGGTACAGGAACATAACTAATCCTCAGCTTTGTATGTTGAGAAACTTGGTTTTCTCCAGGGGCAATCCGGACTCTGTGGCACTTTTCCACACTAACCAGTTTCAGAAGTTGCTGCCTGCATGTGTCCAAGCAACAATTTATTAACTTACACCAAATCTTCCAACTTCCAAAGATTAAGAAAGCTTGGAATGGCACCCAACCAAGCAGAGCTGTCCTAGGGGCATTTAAGGATGAAATGTGAAGGCCAACAGACAGACAAAAGAACAAAATGAGCTTAAGAGATTTTGTAACAAATGTTTCACAAGCAAGGAAAGTGTGGCAATCCTACTAGACTCAAACATCCCAGTTCTGGATAGCCTTATGGAGAAAACACAAATGATCCTAATGAAAATAAAGATGACAAAAACAGCTGGGACAGGAAGTATGGATAGCCTGGGTACAATTATGAGGGCATTGAGGGATTGAGTCCAAGAAGTGAGGAGTCATGACTGTACCCTACCTTAGATAAACCACATCTGGAGGGACCAAGGGACAAGGTGTGGTCAATTGGGAGAGTCACATTTTAGGAAGAATGTTTAGGAAGGTGAGTCTTTCTGACTCCAGGCCCTGTATTCTACCCATTGCACCACCTAGTTACCCTCCAAACAATTAGAACTGTCCAAAATTATAATAGTCTTTCTTGAAAGCTAATGAGGTTCTCCTCACACAAGTTTTCAAACAAGACCTGGATACCTATATCTCAGGCAAAGTGGCCCCAGTGGATCAAGTATTGGACTTGAATTCAGGAAGCCCTGGGTTCAAATCCCATCTCAGAAACTTATTAGCTGCATGACCCTTAGAGCGTCATAAATTCCCCAGTCTCAGTTTCCTCATCTGAAAAAGCAGAATAGTAATAGTACTTACCTCAAGGTCAAAGGAGAAAGGTAAAAGTAAAGCACATTCAAAATTTTCAATGTACACTATCATCATCCCTATAATTATCATATTAGAGGGCCTCTGTCCCCTTTCTAACCCTGAGATTCCATGATTCTGATTTGACCTTGGGATTTCTTTTCTTTTCTCCTTCAGTTCGCCAGCATTCTCTTGAATCTTTCTGTCTCACCCTTCAATTCCACCTTTCTTGTCTTTGTTCTCTCACAGTGCCTGGTACACAGTAAGTGTCAAATAAATGTGCATTTATTGATTGAGATGAGAAGCTCTATTGAAAGAGGGAAGGATAATAACTAGTGTTTCCACTGAATGCCAATATCCTTTCCCTCAGTCCACTGGGGAAGTGTTTGAGATGGAGTCAGGAAGACTTCTGCCTCAAACACTAACTTAGTTGAGTGGCCCTGGGTCATCTCACTGTGCCTCAGTTTCCTCATTTTCACAATGGGGGCTACAATAGGATCTACCTCATAGGGTTGTTGTGAGAACCAAATGAAATAACGTATGTAATGAGATTTACAAACTTCAAAGCACCATAGAAATGTTAACTATTGTTGTGCAGTCTAATTCCTGTCTTCAAATCATGCCCCAAAGCTAGATGATCAGCTTTCTGCATTGTGGAATTTCCAGCTGACCTCCCTCCCAACTCTGCAAGGATAAAGGTCCATGGATGTGGGATGCTGCATTTTGGGAGTCACTATGGCATGATGGAGAGAGCTGACTTCAAAGCCAGGAAGACTAGGGCTCAGACACACACCCCACACCCTCCCTCCCCCCCGCAACACATCTGTCTGTGTGACCCTGGGCAAGTCGCTAACTCTCAGGACCCCAGACCCTAAGTTTCCTAGAAAGGGTTGCTTTGTCATGATGTGAAGATAACCAGACTCTCTCCCAAATATCAGGCAGAATATTATCAGACAGAATGAACGTGCTGGGGTGATTTTGTGAAGCTACTTTTAAAAAATGTTTTTATTCTTTGTTTTAGAGTCTGGCTTTCTGGGTCAGATTGGGGGAGGGAAGAGAACTATTATTTATTTGGAAATGAACATGACACAAAACCAATATTTAGCAATAAAATTCAAAAGGAAATCAAAATAATTTAGGTTTAGAAGAAGACTTAAGGATGATTTAATCCAGTTTCTTCATTAGAAATTTTATTTATTCCTTTTGGGGGTGGAACAGAGACTCATGATTTCATGTGTCCTAAACTCCTGATGAGGAAACTCACTCTCCCAAAGCAGATTAGAGCTCCTCTGGGACTCAGAGCCTTAGAAAGTTGTCTAAGAAGAGAATTGATTTCCCCAGGGCTGGTAGGGATCAGAACTGAGACAAATTCAGGTCGTTCTGAATTCAGGGCTTTGAGCTCCTCTGCCTAAGGCAGCTAGAACAAGCATCATCATACGACCTTTCCAACTGAACCCCACTCTCCTGACTTGAGTCTATCTTTGCCTTGAGGTCACCATGAGTGTCCCTGAGCTAGGCTTTGAGGGGAGGGGAGATTTTATCCTCCCCTCCCTCCTCCCAAGAGCAGAGATGTACAAAGTTGGATCCCTGCATGTCCCCTGGGGGCAAAACCTGTTGGGCCTTCAAGGCCAGTGGATGAAAGCCAAGTTTCCTAGTGTGTGTAAACTAACACGCCACCAAATTCCCCATGTCTTAAACCTAAAAAAGGAAGCATAGTCACATCAGGATTCTATCAAGAACCTTCCTCTTCTCAAGAATCAGAGATTACAAATGTGGAAACCAGAGTCAAGCTACTGCATCACCCGTATCTTACTGCCCCAGTCTCTCAACCTTTATTCTTTAGACACCAAACAAGGCTTTAGGAGGTTAAAACAAAAAATGCAGCATGAGTTTCTCCCCATCAATAGTCTTAGTGTGCTCAGTGGCTGATAGATTTAGAGCTGGAAGGGACCACAGAAGCCAAACTCCTCTTTGAACAGATGAAGAAACCAAGTTCCAATGAGGAAAAGTGACTTGTCCAAGGTCACACAGATGGTGTCAGAGCCATAATTAGGACCTAGTCAGGCCCTATGACTCAAAAAGACTGGGTACTCTCTCATTAGTGATACTATGGAGGGGAGTTTCCTCCTAAAGATGAGAAGGGATGGGATGGGAAGGGATGGGATGGAAAGGGATGGGAAGGAGTGAGAAGGGGTGGGATGGGGATAAGATGGGAAAGGATAGGATGGGATGGGATGGCCCTTGAGTTCTCATTCATCTCTGAGGTCTTTGGATTTGGAAGCACTTTTTCTTCCTTTGTTCCATTTTTTAGTAACAAAAGCGTCCCACCATACTACCACAACATCCCTCCCCAAACACACACATGCACACACACACACACACACACACACACAACACACATTAATTTTTGTTTTCTATTCTTACTGCCTACTCTTAATTCTAGTCTTAGTTCATAGCTCATTGAGGTTAGTCTCCAAACTAGGAGCCAGACGCTAGTCAGGCCTGGGTTTTATAGAGTAGTCAAAAATAGAAGCTGAAGCATTGGAATGGTGTTAATGCCCCATTATATGTCCTCAGACATTTATCAGGCTAATTCAGGACTGCCTTTCAGCATCTTTGGTCCCATGTCCATTAAAAGCTTTTTAATTGGCTGTTCTTGTTTATATCACAGCAAGCTCTCCATGGTAAAGATTTCTATAAATGAAATTCCTCTTAGAGGGATGAATATTTCCATATTGCAAATCAAAGAGCCAGGCCTTTTGAAAGGGTCTTTGGGCAACACCAGCCTGTCAGGATTTCCTTGGGAAGGCAAGCTTCTTTTATGGTGACCAGTCAGTCTTCTTTGTCTTCTTCCACCTAACAACATGTGGCTGTGTAATTGGAAAGGACAGAGAAATTCCCTAAGATCTTATTATTCACAGGGACAATGACAATGTTTCACATTCATCCAGTAAGAGCTGCAAAGCACTTAACTTTAGTCATCTCATTGGTGCCTGACAACCACCACGTGAAGTAAGTGCTAATATTATCACTATCCACCAGAGTTGGAAACTGAGGCCAAGAAAAATGAAGTGACTTTCCCAGAGTCACAGACTCAGAAAATATTTGAGGCAGTACTAGAACCCAGGTCCTCCTGACTCTAAAACTAGAGTTCTACCAGTAGGGCAGAGGCAAATCAATTAAACAACCAGTAAGTATTTATGATGCTTCAGAGATTCTGGGAAGACTTGTATGAACTGATGCAATGAGAACTGTGTTAGAAATACAAAGACAAAAGTGAAACAGCCCCTGATCTCAAAGAGTTTGCATTAATGGAGAAAACAACACATACACACACACACACACACAAGTATATGTACATTTGTATGTATGCAGATACATGTGTATATATGTATGTGTGTAGATCGACAAGATAGACTGAGAGAAAGAGACAGAAAGAGACAGGATAGAGAGAGAGATATAGATAGATAGATGATAGATAGATAGACAGAGAGAGAGACATAGACGATAGATAGAGATAGAGATAGATGATAGATAGAGATAGATATAGATAGATAGATGATACATAGATAGATAGATAGATAGATAGATAGATAGATAGATAGATAGATAGGTAGATAGATATAGACATAGATAGTACATGTAAGATGAAATAGAAGGTATTTGGGGGAAGGGATGTATATGGAGCTGGGAAGATCAGAAAAGGTTTTATGGAAAAGGTATAATTTTATTTGAGTCTCCAAGGAAACCAGGAGTTTCAAGAAAGGAGGAGTGGGGAAGGGCCTTCCAAGCATGGAGACAGTCAGTGTGCAGGTCAAGGTAGAAGAGGAAGTATCATGTGTGTGAGTTCAGTTCCTGGGTTCCAGTGAAAAATCTCCTTTAATTGAAACACAAAGGCAGGTATGGCCCACATGCCTAGCTCCCTGACCAAAGGAAATCCCTGGTGGAGGCTGCTTGCCAGTGGGCAAATTATTTCAAGTGTGACCTGAGCTTTACCTAATTCAGCATCTCTACAGGCTACCGACCAGCCTCTCCTCCTACACACTTTTTTCTGTCCGGGTTTTCAGGACCCTGATAACTCTTAACTCTCCTTCCAATCTCTCTAATGCTCTTTGCCATCTCTTTGCGGGAAGGGTTCCAGGCTAGAAAAACTAGAAAGATGTCTATGAGACAACAAAATGTTAATTCCATGTTTTGGCCCTTCTTAAGATTTCTGTTTTCATCCAAAGGGAAGAGCTTTCGTCAGTACAGACCACAACCCCTCCGTTCCTTCTCAAATGATGCAGTTCTCAGATAGATTCCCCAAAGCCCATAGGGTCAGAGGTTCAGACAGGACCTTAAATACCTTTCAGTTCAACCTCCTCAATTTATAGATGAGAACACCTAGACCCAATGTCACACAAGTGGTAAATGTCAGAAGTAGAATTTGAACCCAGGTCAGTCCTCTGACTCAATGCTCTTTCAAGCTCTATGAAGAAATATCCATTCAATACACTGAATTCCTATTTCCTGAGCATCCATCATGTCTAAGGTCCATGTGTTGGGATAATTCAAAACCTCAAGGAATTGTCATTACATCCAGGCAGGTCTTCACTCCCTACACAGAAAAGAATCACTCTACAAAGTGTCTCTGAGCCTTGAGAATGGTTACAGTAAACAACCTCATCATACTAACCTGGTTAATGAGCCTCTAGTGGTTTAGCTAAACTGGTCAGATGACAGATAAACAGGTCATCAATGGGCCTAGAGTCCAAGCCTTTGAAGCTAGACAGGTCCCAGGATGCAGACTTTAAAAACACAGGACCACCTCCATGCCATTAGGAGTCATGGCAAGTAGACTCGAGTAAAGATGAGGTGACTACAGTGACAAATAAAATTGAGGAGTTTCCAATCTAAACCCATTGCCTCCTTCCCAACATTCTGAAATGTTGATTTTACTCTCAACAACCATAACACGTCACTTTCTAGTGATATGAAATATAGTCATTCATAATAACAAAACCCCAACAGGAGAGAATTGGGTAGTGGAAGGTGAGTAAGAAGTAAGTGAAAATCAATGTACAGATTAGTATTCAGGGAAATGAGAAAGAGTTAAAAGCAGCCAACTTGGACTAGGCATCCTGAATAGCATAACATTAGAAGGAGAAGATGTTTTATTCATGGCGCCACACAGAGAAGGGAGGGAGTGGAGCTAAGTTAGATTTGGATGACTGACCAAAGACCTCCCAGAACCAAGGGGATTTTCAATACCATTCAATTCCTAGGTCAAACATAGTTGGGCTTTTTACAAATACTCTGTCCATTTGTGTGTGCTAATCAAAGGATATGAGGGTTGTTCCATCAATGCTTTAACTGCGAGAAGAAAAGGGAGGATAATGACAGTAATTCACATTCAGAAAGTCAAAGGTTTACTTCTTTCATCACAACCACTGCATGAGGTCATTTTGCAGATGAGGAAATTGAGTCTCAGAGAAGTAAAGTAAAGGTCACATGGCCAGTCAGAGCCACAATTAAGTTTCAAGGATCTCTTCCCTCTGGGTGCAGTATTCCTTTACACGTAAGATATTGCTTATATAAAGAGGCTGGATTCTTCTGCTTCTAATGGGCGTTACAGGCAGGAGCCCCCACAGGCAAAGGGACAAGGGCCATCATAACAGCATCTCAAATGAGCGAATGTGAGTAAAGCACTTACCACTCTTTGGGGCACACAGTAGATGCTTAATACATACTTATTCCATGTGGGGCAGAGAGGTACAGGAAATAAGATTTACAAAGTACTATATATCCCCTTTGTAATTTGATCTTCATAATATCCCTGGGACATATAAATCACAGGTATTATCATCTCTTCTAACAGATGAGGAAAACAAAGCCCAAAGAAGTGAGGTGACTTACCCAGCGTCACACAGAAAGGAAATGTCAGAGGACAGATCTGGATCTAAACTCAGATTGGCTGGAGTCCACATCCAGTCTACTCTCCACTGCCCCTGTTTGGCCTCTCCAAATAGGGTCAGGGGCTAGTCCTCACACTCCACACAACATTGCTAGTCTTCAGACTTTTGCATAGGCAGTGCTCCATCCCAGGAATCCTCATCCTTCTCACTTTGGCCCCTTAGGATCCCTGGTTTCCATCATGCCCAGCCCAAGGGCACCTCCTGAATGAAGCGATAAAAGGATGCAATAGTCAATAGGCATTTGTAAAGTACCTACTACGCTCCAGTCACTATGTCAAGATCTGAAGGTGTAAAGAAAAAGCAAAGTAGTCCCTGTTCTCCAGCAGCTCACAGCCTAATGAGGCAACAATGTGCAACAACTGTACACAAACAAGAGCAGCTAGGTCTGAACTGGGCTAATCCACAGAGAGGAATTCCTTGATTAGGGAGGGCTGGGAAAGACTCTTCTTGTACAAAGTCGGAATTTAGCTGGAGCTTGGGGGAAGCCCAGGAGACCAGGAGAGGTAGATGAGGAGGGAGAGCACTCCAGGCACGGGGCACAGCCCGGGAAAATGCCCAGAGTCTGGAGATGGTTCATTTGTAGTGGAGAAAGCCAGGAGCAGCTCAGTCATAGCGGCTTAATAATAGAGGAAAGGCAGCAGGGAATGGGTGCCCAGAGAAAGGGGAGAAAAGCTGTTCAGAGCAGTGAAAGTCACTCCCTCTTACCTGCCTGTGCCCCCTCCCCATCACCTGGTTTAACTTCCTTTTCCAAGCAAGTGTTTTCTTCCAAAAGAACATTAAGCTCCCTCAGAGCAGTGCCCACACTGTTTTGGTCTTTGTACCCCTATAGTTCAACAGGAATCTGGACAGAGAAGGTGTTTAATAAATGCTCAGGATCGGCCACACCCTCTTTCCTCTTCTACTCTGAACTGGCCAAACCTCCCTCCTTTTGCTCTCTGAATAAAGTCCAGATACCAGATTGTTCCTTGGCAGTTTGGGTGTAGTCTGGTGGGGCTTGGGGTCAAGAAGACTGGAGCTCAAATCCTTCCTCACTTAATAGCAGCCAAAAACATTCTGAAAGCCTCGGACTCAGTGGCCTCTCGTCTCCATCTAAATCTATGATCCACCCTCAGTTTCCTCCTCTGTAATGGAGCGGTTGAATTAGATGACCTGAGGTTTCCCTCAGGGGCAGCTAGCTGGCCCCATAGTTCACAGAGCACCAGGCCTGGAGTCAGGAACACTCATGTTTCTGAGTTCAAATCCAGCCTCAGACACTTACTAGCTGTGTGACCTTGGGCAAGTTATTTCACCCTGTTTGCCTCAGTTTCCTCATCCTTGAAATGATTTGGAGAAGGAAATGGCAAACCACTCTAGTTTGTCCATCAAGAAAACCCCAAATAAGGCCACAAAGAGTCAAACACAACTGAACAACAACAAAAAAGGTCTCTTCTAGTTCCAAGCCTGTGATCCTCTGCCCCCTTATTAGACATTATGTCTACGCTGACCAGGTTGCTTTATTAAACTGTACCTTTCAATTGAGTCAAAGCAGCAGGCCAGCTGTGACTCCAGTACTGACAGAATTTAAGCTCCCTAATTCCTTCCCACCTGGGTCTCCTGTGGCTTTGATCCAAGCCGACTGGAGGCCATCCCAACTCCCCACTTGCCCCACAGTGTGCCCAGTTTCCAGGAAGGCTCCTGGCAGGGCTCATTCATCACAGCTGAGGGCAGGCCTGGCACACAGATTCAGGCCAGTCTATGGCCAGCTGGACAGCAACTTGGGTACAATGTATTTACACAAACCTTTCTAGCCTTTGATTTTCCTTTTCTGAAAGGAATTTATTTTCCCCCACAAGTTAAAAACAAATCCAGACCTATTAGCAGACTGTGGAAAAGCTTGTCTTTGTTTCAAGGGATTTGCCAATCACCCCAGCGTAGGGGTCTCTTTTTGGCAGGCAGAGAGGACAGTGCAATGGTCAGACTTCCCATACATGCATGCAGCTAGTCAGCCATCCTAAGGACACTGAGGAGGTGATTAATGGGCTGACATGCTGATAAATGATAAACATAATAAGGCTTGAAAGAAATTAATGATATTCTGAACATTCACTAATAGAACATCACCAGCCTCGCAGTGATATCTCTATCACAACTGTCTTTCTTCAAAACCAGCCGTGAGCTGGCTCAGACCTCCTTTCAAAATCAAGCGTGTTTTCCCCCAGGATGATATAAAAATGGAGTTAATTCATGCTCTTTTTTTCCCCTACCTCCAGAAACAAAAACCCCCTCTGTTCCTCCAGTGCATCTAAGCTTCCTGAAGGCCTATTGTCCTGAGATTTTTTTTTTCTTTTCCACAAAGAGATTGGGGAAAGGCAGAGCAGCAGCCAAGTGTGAAAGGTTGCCCACTGGCAGAGAGGAGGCCTTCCCTGATGAATAAGAGCACTTTGTGGTTCCAGGATCTCATTTAATCATCAACATCTTCTTCCTAATTATGAAGAGATTTTAAGAGGCTCTTTTTCAGGGGCTCTGCCTGTCTGGTCCCACAGGGAGAGACCAAGGTACAAGAGCTATTTGAGACAATGAGGAGTTTTCCTAATTCTGATTGGAATCAGACAGGCCATTAGTTAAGACATTTCCATAATTTATGAAGCTGTTCATGGTCTAGAACTCATGGCTTGGGAATCCAATAACCCCTGTCAGCAGAGTGGTCCTTGACCTTTGCATGGTGGCTTCAAGATTAGTTTTGTTAGAGGTTTGTTTGGTTTTTCCATCTGTAGAATGGGAATCCCCAACTTCCTCCAATTCATTTATTTAATGAGTATTTATTAATCGAGCACAGCACTGCTTGCTGAAGATCCAAAGACAGAAATAAAATAGTCCTTGTCTTCAATGAGCTTGCATTTTCTTAGGGGAAACAACATATTTGCAGATAAATACACAAAACAATCTAAACAAAGTCATTTCAAGGTGACTGGAGGTCAATGACAACTGGTAGGGGAAGGAGAATCATCGTGGACCTTGTGTAGAGGGTGGCTCTTGAGTTAAGCTTTGAGTGGAGCTGAAGAGGAGGAGAAAGGGCATTCCAAGAAGAGATGGGAGATGGGATGTCTGTATAGGGACCAACTGGTGGACCATCTTCTGTGACAGTCCTCTGAGTTATGAATGCTCAATCTAGCCTCCCAAAATCACCAAACTCTCTATTTACATACCCTAAAATCATGCTTCTATGTTGTATCCTCCTAGAGGAATGGAAGCTGCATGAGGGTAGAGACTTCCTCATTTGTCTTAGTGTCCTCATCTCCTAACTTAATAAATACTTGTTGATTTGAATTGGATCAAATCCATAGAGCAAAGTCTGCAATTTTGTCCATGTCAAAAATCCTACTATGGGAAATCCCACCATTGATCAGATCTATAACAAATCTCAGAGACTTGCCAGAGAAAGGTTAACTGACTTGTTAACAACTGCCCTTGGGCCACCCAACTGGTAAGTGTTAAATGCTGAGTGTAAACTCCGCTCTTTCTGGCTCCAATTAGAATAACACCCTAGCCCTGCAGTGGCTGCCTCTTAGAACAGTAGGAGCATGAACAGGACCTAGGATTTCATTGAGATAGGGAACTTCAAAGTGAGGAAAATTCCTCCACCAATGTCAGTTGATATCTGAAATCTGACCAGATAAGATAACATTGGTAAAGCGCATTGCAAACCTTAAGAATTATATGAAGGCTAGCTATTATTAATATCATCTATACTTTCTTTGTTTTGAGGCAGTTTTTTTGGTGATGGCTAGAGCATATTTTTTTCCAGAAATGTAGCACTCTTCAATTTCATTTTGTTTAAACATAACACAGAAACAATACTGAGTGGCCAAAGTAAATATGAAGAAAGAGAATGTTAAGAGTTTCCTATAAATAGTTTCAGGTTTTCTTTAAAAGGAAAGAGGGAATAAAGAAAAGAAAATGCCAAGACCATTTTATTGAGGGGAAAACCAACCACTGTGTTGATTTTTAAGCAAATTCCAAGCCTGGGAAAGCTGGATCCCACAATAGCAGAGGGCATTTGGGCATGCCTCTGAGTCACATATCACCTTATCAAAGTGAATTCATTAGAACCCCAGCCAGTGGGAACAGGTTTGTATTTTTCTATCTGAAGAAGAAAGCATGAGGGTGACTCAGCATCCTGGAACTGAAAGGTGTCCAGAGCCCCTGGGACAGCTCCCTAGCCTCAGATTCATCCTTTCAGTGGGTTTTTCACCAAATTATGGAGGGATTAAAAAACAAAAGAGGAAGGAACAAATCCCATAGCAATATGGAAGGTAGACTAGGTTACAAAGGTTGGATTTTGTTTCTGAATTTTCAGGATTACTACTTCAGAAGCTTCCAGGATTTCTTGATATTCTTGTACTAGATTAACAGCCTGTAGTAAACCTGAAGGGTAGACTTGATCTTCAATATCATCATGGGGAGTCTTTGGTTTCTTGAATCCTCTATTTTGCATGAGTTCGAAAGCTCATACCAAGAAGTAAACCTTTCCAGAATTAAATAGAAGATATGGAGACTAAGGAAGGAGTGCTCCAGAAGACCCATGAGCCACACCAGGTATACTCCATCTGCAAACTGGGTTTTTAACAGATTCATCCTATTGGCATGACTATGCATGAACATGATCAGAGACTTCTTCAGAAGGCTGAATTTATTGGAGGCATGGTCAAAGCATATGTCAAAGGTATCCACTAATCCCATTTGAAATTTATCATCATCTTCTGTGGTTGTGGTCAAGTGCTCTACAATACAGGCCTTCCTCTCTGATGACCATAGTGCACACATTTTAAGACATGCTGGGGAGCTGGATGGGGACTCAGAAATACACTGGCAAAGGCAAAGAGGAGATGAAGGATGGTCACAAGGTTCTTTCCATGAATTGAGTCCATATGACACTTGACAACCTAATTTTATTCTCTATTTCACTAAAACATTATTAATCTAGTCAATCAGAACCTTGTTCAACTCTTGGAACTTGGAGTCTTCCCTGGAGGTAGGATCTGTCATCATATGTTCTTCATTCTCTTCACGGAGGGCAAGATAGATACCTACTGGAATTTTTCCCTCTTCATAAGGATCATTCACATCCTAGCCTTGGTTCTTCAAGACCAACATACCACTGAGTTTTCCCAGAAACAACTTGTCCATGTTGGCTCCAGGCAGCTACAAAGGCAGCATGATGAGTGAAGTGTGGCACTGGGCAGTGCCTACCATGGCTGGCAAGAGCACCAGTGAACTGGAGCACACCCAGGCACATGTAAGAGAGTCCCAGACAATGAGTGATGTCTATGCCTTGTAGTATTAGAGAATCACCAACAATATAAGAGATGAAGAAATTTGCCCAGGGTCACACAACCAGTATGTGGCAAAGGCAGGACTTAAACCCAAGGTCAACTCTCTATCAACAATAACTCTCTCTCTCTCTCTCTCTCTCTCTCTCTCTCTCTCTCTCTCTCTCTCTCTCTCTCTCTCTCTCTCTCTCTCTTCCCACTTCCATCTCTCTCTGTCTCTGTCTCTGTTTTCTCTCTCCTCCCTTCTCTCTTCCTGTCTTTCTCTCTCTGTCTCTCTCTATGCATCTGTTGCTCTCCTTCTCTCCCTCCCCTTCCTCCTCTCCATCTCTCCCTCCTCCCAATTATACAATTCGTTTGTGGTTTTTGGTCTAAGGACTCTGGAGGCTAGAAGGCAACAGCATCATTAGGGCACAGAAAGTTGGCCCCAATCAGGAGATACTAAATTCAGGTCCAGCCTCTAAAACATACTAACTGCGTGACCCTGAACAAGTCACTTAACCACTCAGTGATCCAGGCAGCTCTCTAAGATTGTAAGTTGCAAAGAAGTTATTGATCTTCACTGGGAGAAGAAATTCCTGTCCAGTAGCTTCCTGAAATAATGAAGTCATGGGTGCAGTTCATACAGGCATGTGATATGTGTGAATACGCATGTCTACATATATCCATACATATATGTCTGTGTCTCATATCAATTCTCATCTGTAAAATAAAAGACTTGCACCAGATGACCTCCAAGGTTACTTCCAGCCCTAAATCTCTGCTCCTCAGTAATCAGAAAGCTCTTTCAAATCCACTGGTCCTGCAAGGCAAACTCAGCTACCATGGCCTTGGGATGAGGGCAACAGCACCAGTTTCTGCCTCAGAATCCTCCACACTGATACTTTATGGGGGAGAAGCAGAGTTAGTATCCTCATTGTTTCTATAACGATCTAATTATCTAGACATGGTGAGGGAGCTTTATGTGGCCTTGGTCTGAGGAGCCCAGAGTGGTTTCCCATTAAAACACACTCAGCCTAAGAACACCCCATTATATCTTATAATCCCCCAAGACTTCACAGCCTGACTTCACTGCCATGAGGATTGAACGTGGTGAAATTTTCTTGCTTCATTTAGAGAAACCTTTCATATAACCTTTCTATACCCACTGAATGAGAGCTGGGATGAATTCTCCCCCCACCACCCTCAGACCCTTCCCACTGGAGTAAATGGGGAAAATGAAGTATGCTAACTCCAGAAAAGTGGAGAAGGTAACTGAGAGAGGAAGGGAAAGAGTTGTCCTGGGAATATACTGGGAACAAGAGGGTGGGGGCAAGGAGAAGGAGCTGGTGAGCTTGCTCAGAATCAGAGGCTGAGCTAGAAGGGGACTCAGAGATCATCAACTCCAACCTCCTCCATTTATAGACAAGGACACTGAGGCCCATGAGGAGAAGGGACTTCCCCAAGATCCCACAGCTAATTAATAGACAAATTGAGATTGAAAATCAGATCCCTTGACTCCAAATCCAAGTTTCTGTCCAGTTCCTCCATTCAGGAAGATGAGTCTTGTCTTGCTTTGCCTGGTTTCTTTGCTCTGAAGTCACTGAGAGTGACATGGAAAATGGTCAGAAGCTGGAGAGACAGGGACACCCTTCCTGTACCCTATAACCCCATCCTTCCAAAGTGGTCCTCCTCCTTAGAACTATGACTGTTTTGTTTCCCAGTCATCATAAAGGGAAAAAATCCCTCTAAAATATCAAGATGCTCAGTTGCAAGTGGGGCATGCATCTGAGTATGTATAAAAAGTCCCAGGTTTCATGGGCAAGGTCTGTAAGGCAAAAGAATAAGAAAATTCACACATGTACCTGGCCCTTCACAGCTGGCCTAAGCATTTCACAAAAACCATGGGTGGTATCTAAATTAGGCTCAAATAAGTGGTTGGGAGGTTGAGGGAACAGCCTAGGCAGTTGTTTGATTAATTGCCTGGTCATTGGCTGGAGCCAATGGTCAGTTCATTGGAACATCCCCATGGAGACCTAGCCACAACCACCACTGGCACAACTGGGAGAAAGAATTCACTCCCCAACCACTGGCTTTTAGTTGAAACAGCTGCTGTCTGAGAAGCAGGGACAAAAGAGGGGCAACGTGTTACAACAGAAAAAGACTCAGGAAGATGGGAAAGGCAAAGGGTTACTGACCTGGGGTGATGGCCTCTGTTTCCCACATGGCATTCCAGGATCATGCTGGCATTCTGTGCTGTTGAACTGGGGTTCTAAGCATCTTAAGGACTAAGGAGACAGAGGGAAGAGAATTAGCTTTAAGGGGCCAGTAGTGGGGGGTGGGGGAGAGGTGAGATAAAAGAGTTTGGAAATTATATATTGCAAGGGGGAGGAGTTGGGAGATGTGAGAAGAGAGCAGATGACCCACATGTAGCGGGGCAAATTTGTCTTTCCACCATGACTAGGAATCACAGATACCATTTCTATGACTCTTTAATGTTTGCAAAATGCAATACAATTACTTGACACCTTGATGAATAGAGGCAGGGATGCACCATGCTGTTGCTCCCCCACCCAGGGAAAAGAGCAAAAGGAGACAACTGTCATCCCCTTTGTGTATTAACTCAGTCCTGGCTCAGCATCCCCGAATGATGCATCCTTCCTTCTGGCTCCCTAACCCATCAGATGATTTCTCATCTCATAGTGTCCACCTCTCACATGTGCATGGCTAAAGACCGAGCTCCTTAAAATTCTGTTTATTAGATAGGAACTAGTCATTGCCAACAAGGAAGGGCAAATGCAGGAGGGTTCTAAATTCTGCACCCTCCCAGGCCAGTGTCTTCTCAAACTCCCCATTATATACGTAAAGCCCTTTGTAGACTTTGGAGTCATAGACCAATGGCAGCCATTGTTCTCAGGTCCAGGATCCTCTCCTCCTCTCCATGGTGGTCCCATAACTTGGGGACCCCATCAGTCTCTCCCACAACTGATGACCCCATATCCTCCCTGGTTCTTTAACACCCACTGGAGAAATCCAGGGACTTCCAAGAGTCACTAAAGGTCCCTGAAAGGCCAGGCATCAAATTGACTTGAACGCCTGACGTTGGGTGTCTTTGTACGTTTCCATTTGTACTTGCTTCAGAGAGTGGCAAAAGATGCCACTGTCAGGAGCCTGACAAGGTGCTTGTCCTGGGTTGTCAGACCAGGTCAGAGAATGAGAATTCCTCTGTGACTTGTGATGTACTCTTCAAAGAGACCAGAACCATTATTTAAATACCATGGTTTCCTTTGGTCCAATTTCAACTCCCTGTCATACTCTCTTGTGTCCTCACCTCTGAGCCATCCCTTTGAAGTCACTAACTCTCCTGACTTCAAAGAGTCTTTAGATGTGAAATAAATAGGAGGTTCTGAAAATGGGAATGTTGGCTATGTCCCAGCAGGATAAATAAAATAGATGACCACAATATCCAGGCTCTCAGAGCACTGGAGAATAATGTAGGCGGGTGTTCCTGGGGCCATTCATACAACCAAAGAGACTGCCCACAACATTTTCCACCTGCATACCTTTGCACAGGTGGTCCCCTATGTATGGAATGTATTTCCTCCTCACTTTTGCCTCTTAGAAGTCCTAGCTTCTTCAAAACACAGCATAAATGATACCTCCTATTGGAGACCTTTCTTGATTTCCCACCCTCCTCCCAAGTGGTTAGTGATCTCTCCCTGTTCAGCTTACTTTGTATACAGTTTCCTTTTACTTATATTCCCCTGAATAGAATACAAGATCCTGGGCAACAGAGAGTGACATGGTTTTAGCTTCATATCCTGACATCTGGTAGGCTCTTCATAAAGTGTACCTTTATTTATTGAGCTGGACTGAATTGGATTGCAGGATACTACCTTTTTGTTTTCCATATGAAAAGTACCAGAGGCAACCAGGCTTTAGGACCAACCAAAGCTGGACCTAGAGGCAGTAAGAACTGAATTCAAATCCAACCTCGGACACTTACTGGCTATGTGACCCTGGGCAAGTCATTCAACATTCTTTTAAACCTCACTGAAAGGGGATAATAATAGCAGCCACATTGTAGGGTTTTGTGAGGATAAAATAAAATATATATAAAATGAGCTCTAAAATGAACACTGTAAAGTCCTCAGTAAACCTTAAAACATTCTATAAATGCCAGTTATTATGATTTTAGAATCTGAAAATGATTCCCTCCAATCCTTCAAAACTTTTAATCAGTAATAACTGAGTTGCTGTCTTGAATCTGCTGAATTCTTTGTAATCAGAGAATCGTAGCATCTAGGAGCTGGATGGAACTGCACAGGCTGGATAGGTCCACTGATACCTGAACCAGAACCCCTTGTCCTAGAGGAAGGGTCCTACAGATTTGCCTAAGATCTCCAAAGGGCACACTTACCTCTAGAGGCAGTCAGGAAGAGCCAGCAGAGTCTTGGACATAGCGTCATCAAATCCCAGCGTCCTGAAACCTCTGAATGAGGACCTTGGGACCCCAAGAAGGTTCATGCCACATCTGAAACCTAACAAGGCATCTTCCGGGATTCTGCTTCAAATAGAGGAGACTAACCACCACCACCACCCCCCAACCCTCCAAAGGAAGCCAATCCAACTTTGTGATGGAGTCAGAAGAGAGCAAGCTTTCCAGCCTACCTCTGATTCTTAAGCTGTATGATTGTGAAATGGGCTTAATACTACTTCACTTCCACCCTCAGCAAGTTCATTCATTCATAGAGAGGAAAGCACAATGTGAACTTGACAGACAATCAAAAAGTCCATGATCTGTGTCAGTTGTCTTTCTCTTGTAGAAATAATGAAATGGGTTACACCATGTTCAGGCAAATTTGTGGTTGTTCATCATTTCAGATTCTTCAGATTTGGGGTTTTCTTGGCAGAGATAGTGGAATGGTTTGCTATTTGCTTCTCCAGCTCATTTGACAGATGAAGAAACTGAGATAAGCAGGATTAAGTGACTTGCCCAGGGTCAAACAGCTACTAAGGGTCTGAGGCTGGATTTGAATTCGGGGAGATGAGTCTTCCTGACTTCAGGCATTCAATTCACTGTGCCATCCAGCTGCCCCTTCAGACAAACAGGAAATCAGCAATGCCTTCTCTGGGAAAGCAAAGAGTGGTTAGGGCACTCCAGTTTGATCACAGTTCACAGGATTCTCAAGTTGTAAGAGTTCTACCCCAGAGCCATCTCATCCAACTCATATTTCAACAAGAATCCACCCCACAAGTGGTCATTCAGTCATGGCTCGGAGAGTTCTGGTGAGGTGTGTATGCCTCTGTCTAATGAGATGCTTTCTTCCCCTTGGTTTTGGGTCTAGTATCCAAAGCTTTGCTTACCTTTCTTTTCATCTTCACTGTAGTTCTTTTTTTGTAAAAAGAGACAAAGACAGAGAGAACGAGATGTGTTTTTTATTTCTATCACATTTTCGTTTTTTTCTTTGAATATTGATTCCATTCTTTTATTTTTAAATTACTGGTCTCTTTTGTTTTTATATCACATTGATTTTCAAATGTCTCCGCTTTTGCTTATCCAGAAAGATATTCCTTTAAAAAAAGGAAGAAAATAGTAATTCATCAAAGTCAATCAACACATCAACTGAGTGTGAGAAATTACATCATGTCCCACAAGCACTGTCTCACTCCTTTGCAAATAAAAGAGGGCCATGTGCTTGCTCAACTCTTCTGCATGGCTAATCTTCAAAATTAGAATAATATATTCAATTTCCTTTGACTTGTGATTATTCTACTTCAATTGTTGCATTCATTTTCTATGTTGTTTTCCTGGTTCTGTTTATTTCACATAAGTCAGTCAATCAGGAAAACAAATAATCAAAAAGAATTTATTAAGTATCTGTTATGAGCAAAGCATTGTGTTGAGTCCTCAGGATGCCAAGGCAAGTGAAAGTGACCAGAAGCACTGCAGGCACCAAGGGTGGGAGGAGTGGTGCAAAGCATTCTAGGCACTGAGGGGGGACAGGGGTTGGGGGAAGAGTGTTCTAGGTATGGTTGGGGGGGACAACCAGGGAAAATGCCTAGAGTTTGGAAATGGGAGGATTTTGTGGGAGCACTGTACCACCAGGAAAAGAAGGGGAAAAGAAGGCATAGGAAGGTGAAAAATCTAAAGGTTCATGCTGTGAATGGCTTTCAAAGTCAAAATGACAAAAACAAAGAGCCCCTGCCTATCATAGGCAAATATATATGTATATATATACTTATATATGATATTTATATGTTATCATACATGCATGTATGTTCTCTAGTGTATATAGATTTATTATACATAGATATATTCATATTTCTCTATATATATACATATGCACATATAGGCTTCAAGCTGAAGGTTTCATTTAAACAGAGTTTTCAGGAAATCAGGGATTCTAAAAGGTGAAGTTGAGATAGGAGAGTATTCTAGGCATGGGGCACAGCAAGTGCAAAGGTGCAGCAATGGGAGATAAGCTGTAGAGTGGAAGGAACAGCTAACAGATTGGTCAGACTGTGAGGTGCAGGGCAGAGAGTCAAATATAATAGTAAGAAATGTAGATTGAGTTTAGATTGTGTAAGGCTTTAAAAGGTGAAGCACAGAAATGTCTATTTGATTCTAAGAGGTTGTAGGAAATCACTGGAGTTTACTGAGTATAGACAGACCTGAACTTTAGCAGTTAGTTGAGTGAGGGATAGGCTCCAGTGAGGAAAGACTTGAAGCAAGAAAACCAATTATAAGTATATTACTATAGTCCAGGTAAGAAGGATGGAATTGAAATTAGGGTAGTAGTTGTATGAATAAAGAGGAAGGGAATGTTGGTAGAAGGAGATGTCATGGAGACTGAAACGACAAGATTTTGCAAGTGATCATTTACGTAATGTGAGGCAGAGTGAGAAATCAAGGCTGATCTGAAATGACAAACCTGGTTGGCTGAAAGTGTGCTGATGCCCACTACAGAAATGGAGAAGTTGAGAACAGGAGAGAGAAGATGATGTACCTCAATTTGGACTTGAGTTGGACACGCCTATGGGATAGCTGGTATGAAAATTCAACAGGCAATATGGGATTGGAGCTCAAGACAAAGACAGGCTGAACAGATAGATCTGGGAGTTATTTGCATGGATATAGTAATAATGAAGGTCAAGAGAAGTGATGATGTAGCCAAGTAAAAATGTGTACCGCAACAATAGGAGAGTGTCTGGAGAAATCTTTAGGGCACAACCTCTATGAAGAGGCACAGTGTGAAAGCTGAACCAGCAGAAAAGACTCCGAAGGAGCAGTGAGGCAGGAAGGAGGCTAGACTCAAAGACAGAGCAATATCATGAAAGATCAGGGAGAAGCAAATATTCAGGAGAAGAGAGTGATCAACGTCAAGGTCCATAGAGAGATCATGATGGATGAAGACAGGAAAACAAGAGAGCTGGCCATTAAGAGACAGTTGGCGACTTCGCCAAGAGCAGCTTCAGGAGCTTGAAGAGCCACATGGCAAAAGGTTGAAGAGCACGTGAGAAGAAAAGCAGAGACACCAAGAATTAATAGTTTTTTGAAGGAATTTGGCTATGAAAGGGTGGAGAGATATAGAATAATAGTGAGAGAGATAGAGAGACACAGAGAGGGGAGAGGAGCAGGGGGAATGAGAGAGATAGAGAGAGGAGACAGAGACTGACACAGAGTTAAAGGAATGATCAAGAAAGCGCTTTGCAATAGATAATGGGATGGGATAGTAGATAATAATCTATGAGATCCAAAGGGGCTGGTGGCCTTGATAAGGAAAAAAATTATCACTTCGTTAGAGACCAGATTAAAGGAGGAGAGAATTTCAAGGGGTTCTGATAAATGGTCAGTAACATTCCATTACATTCATGGACCATAATTTGTTTAGTTGTTGATTGATGAACATCTACTTTATTTCTAGTACTTGCCTCTCATCAATTAAAAAAACAAGTATTTTATCTATTTTGGAGTGTATGGGGCCTTTCTTTTTGCCACTGATCCCCTTGGGCCATATGCCAGGAGTGGCATGTCTAGTTTCATCACATAATTTCTGAGCTGCTTTCCAGAGTGGTGTGACCAATTTGAAGTTCTCCTAATCATTTATTGGTATGCTCAGCTTTCCACGGCCACATGAAGATTGCCAGTTTCTATCTTTTTGTCCTCTTTGCCAACTTAGTAGATGCAAGGTCCATTATATTTTCAAATCCAAGACTTCAAAGTCACAACTGATCCATGCCTCCCTCTCCACTCCTTGTGAAATAAGGGAGTAGCTTTATTTTCATTTGGCAGCTCATAAACTTTGCCACATTGAGACAAACAATTTTCCTGGAATTCATAACAGGAAGCCCTCAAAATCATTTTTGGAGTCATTCTTTTCTTCATTAGCCTTTGTTGAAAACTCATTCAACTTTTTTTTATTAGTTTTCATTCAACTAGGCTGCCTGGTTTCTTTATTCTTCCAGATGTTTTTAACTGAAATTTAATTTTCTGTAGTTATTTGACTCTATCACCACAGTAAACAATTGATATTAATCATTCCATCTTTTCCACACTTTGGACAGATTTCAGTAGAACTCTTCCAAAGCACTTACAGAATTAACTACTAATAATTACATCCATTCCTTTTAGGTTGCTTTGTAAATTTAGGGCTTCATATCTCAAGTCTCCATAGTCAAATATAGTAACTTCAGTAGAATCTGGCACACGATAACTAGGCACTTACCACATCCATTAAACCTCCAAGTGAACTATACTTCTTTGAAACTTTTCATTAGACACTAACAGAAGCAAGGGACTATCTTTTTTTTTTCTTTCTTTATATCCTCAGGGCTTGGCAGAGTGTCTGGAACATAGAAGGTGCTTAATAAAGGCTTGTTGACCTGGAGTCAGGGAGACCTGAATTCAAATCCTGTCTCTAACGCTTGCTAGCTGTGAGACCCTAGGCAAGCCATTTAACCTCTATCTGCCTCAGTATTCTCAACTGTAAAATGGGGAAAATAATAGCACCTTCCTCCCAGGACTTTTGTGAGGATCAAATGAGATAATACTTGTACAGTATCTGGCAGATAGTAAAACATATCTAAGTGTTAGCTATTATCAACCAGAGAGTTGGAAGTGAGGAAGGAGTGCATTCCAGGCATAGGGTTCAGCCAATACAAAGCCTCAGAAAGAACACGTGTAAGGGAGCATTGTATTTTCCCATTTAACTGGTATGTAGTGTGCATGAAGGGACATCATATGAAATAAGCCTGGAAAGGAGACTGAGGCAGATTGTGAAGGACTTTCAATGCCAAACATAAGTTGGTATTTGATCCTAGAGGCCCAAGGAAACCACCCGAGTTATGACATGGTCAGATCTGTGCTTTAGGAAGATGAACGAGTCAACTGTTTGGAGGATGGATTAGTGAGGGGAGACTGGAGGCAACCAGTTAGGAAAGTAACTTCTGTTTATGGAATAACTAGGATCAGCCCCACAGAGGAGGAAGCAAAGGATAGGGGCCTAGGAGTCCCAACAAAACTCCAGGAAAGCTGAACAGGGAGGGAACCTGGGTTATTTTCCAACCTCAGCTGGCAGACCCTGAGGCTCAGGCAACTCGCCCAGGTGCATTTAATCCAAGCTCACTCCTAGCTCCAAACCAGATGTGCAGGCATCCTGGAACCCTGGGAGGACAGCAGAGGTAGAGGCAGAGCACTTGGTTTCCAAGCCAAGACAACCAACATTTGCTGAGTCCCTGCTATGTGCCAGACTCTGTGCTAAGCATGGTATGATTTTCAACTCTACCACTAATGACCCCAAACAAGGCACCTCCATTGGTCTCAGTCTCCTCCTCCTCTGATAGCCAAGGGTCTCTATTAGCTCTGGAGTCAGGCTCTAACTAAAGCATTAAGATGGAGGAGGAGGGGGAGAAGAGGAGGGGGAGAAGAGGAGGAGGAGAAGGGGAGAAGAGAGAGGGGTAAGAGAGGGGCAGAGGGGAGGAGGATTTCAACTCCCTCAGGTGACAGTCCTCACAATGGAAGTTTCCCCATGCCCACAAAATCACTCCTCCTTTGTGTAATGCTTACCTTAATGAAATACAGATACATATGGGATCTGCCTTATGTTTCAGCAGTAATTTACTAACAAACCACTTGTGCAGGTGAGGCCTTACCTTATTCAAAGGTTCTTGACCACACTTGGTGCCCTTCTGATGAGTCATGAGATCAGTCGAACAGCAACCGAAGTCCCATTCTTTGATCCTCTTGACTCCATCAGAAACTTACAGTTTCTTGGATACCTGTGTCTCCAGACCCAGGGTGAACTTTTTGCCTGCTCTTGTTGGGGTCTGGGCCCCTGTGCCCAGACATTCAAACGATCATCTTGCTATGTCTTCCCCCATTAGAATATAAGTTGCTTGAGAACAGAGACTGTCTTGTTTGCCTATATTTGTATCTCCAGTGCCTAGCTCAGTGCCTGGCACAGTCATAATAATGCTCTATCTATCTATCTATCTATCTATCTATCTATCTATCTATCTATCTATCTATCTATCTGTTAGTCATCTACCTATCCATTCATCTATCCATCTATCATTTATCAGTTATCTCTATCTTTCTATCTCGACTTTTCTATTTCTGTCTATTCTACCTATCTGTCCATCTGTTGTTTGTCAGTCATCTCTCTCCATCTCTGTTGTTTCTACATCCATCTATGTGTCATACATTCATGATCCATCATTTATCAGTCATCTATCTCTATTTTTCTGTTTCTATTAGTTATATGTACCAGTTATCTGCCTATCCATCCATCATCTATCTATCTATCATTTATCTATCATCTCTCTATCACCTGTCTATCAACCATTTTCTATCCATCCATCCATCTATCATTTGTCATCTATTTTTCTCTTATTTAAGCACTAACTATGTGTGAGGCACTGGGCACTAAGGATCCAAAGACAGAAATTAAATTTCCCTTATTATTAAAAAACTTACATCCTATTGAGGGAGACAACTCATACATATGTTAAGTATACACACAACAAAAATGAGGTTGTTAGGGAGGTAGAATGTTGACTATTGGGGGAATTAGGGAAGGGATTGTAAAGAAGGTGGGACTTGAGCTTAATCTAGAAGGAACAAGGAATTCCATGAGGTAAAGATGAGAAAGGGATGCACTCTGGTCATAGGAGACAGCTAGGGAAAAGGCATCATGGTGAGAGATGGAACATCACGTGTACGGTATGGCAGTAAGCCAATATGGCTGGACTGTAGAATCGACAGAATGACCAGACTACCCCTTGGGGCTGCCCAGGTTACCATCCTCATCCTGTGAAGCTGACTTGTTTTGTCATCTCTCGTGTTCTCATCCACTCCAGAATCTTCCCTCTGCCAGGCTGAAAATCCAGTTCTATCATCTGGTCTTTGTATGACATTGTCTCCAGTTCCTGTCTGTCTTCATTATCTACATCTCAGTATTCATCCCGGTTTGTGCTTGTCCTTCCCAGAATATATCACCCCAAACAAAGTACCAAACCTCATGCTCTCATGGCCAAAGCATTGCACTTAGAGTTGGAAAGACCTGATTTCTAACTGTATCTCAGACACTTCCTAGCTGGGTGGCCTAAATAAATAACAACCTCACTTATCATCAATGATACATCTGTGAAATGGTGATAATCATAGCTCTTATCTCACAGGGTTGTTGGCATAGCTTATGTAAAGTACTTGGAAACCTAAAAATGGCATGGAAAGGTTGGTTATTATTCTACTGCCAGGCTCCATATTCTCCATTTGCCCAGCAGTAGAATTGCTGGGTTAAAAGTTATTGTTACTTTGGTAGCATAATTTCAAAGTACTTTCCAGAATAGTTGAAACTGTTCACAGCTCCACCAGGAGTTCATTAGTATTCCTACCTTCCCACAACCCTCCCTACATTGACTATTCTCCCCTTTAAAGTCATCTTTGCCAATTTGATGAATGTGAGGTGAAACCTCAGGGTTGTATCAACTTGAAATTCATTTATTTATTGTTAGTGTCTTGGAGCATCCTTTCATATCGCTGTTAATAGTTTGCATTTCTCCTTTTGGGGACTCTGTGTATCCTTTAAAGGTCAGCTATCATCATTATATGAAGAGGAAGTGGGGGATAGTTGATAGATAAGAAATAATAAGAGATGGAGAGAGACAGATAGAAATAGATCAGCAGAATAGATATAGACAGACATTCAGACAGAGCAAAAGAGTCAGAGAGAGATTATGTATAATGTGAAAAAACGATTTTCCAAAGTAATCACTATCTTGGAGACTCAATTTCTTAGTCAGTTTAGTTTCTTCTTCAGAAGGACATTAAAATCTAATCTAAATGAGTCTATTTCTGCTTACTGAGTTGTCCAGATGGTCTGGGAGAATGCTGACTTCTCCCTATTGACTAGACAGGTGATATGGAAATTGATATCTCTTTGACCAAAATTAAGTGACTTAAATCACTTAACCCAAGACCCTCATTTTAATATATGCTCACCTCCCAGTGTGTCGACCAATCAGAGTTGATTGACACCCCTTGGGAACACTTTGGGAATATATACCAAGGGCAGTCACTCTGTATCCCCCAACTCCCAAATTGAGCCAGTTCTGGACTGGCACCCTTAGTGGGGCTTAGTTCTGGACTGTAACAGACTGGCCAGTCTGTGAGAGAAATAAAAACATGGACCCAACCTAATTGTTTGTCTCTTTCTTAGAACAAACGCTGATTTGTGGTTTGGGGGTCGATAATAAGTAGATAGATAGGCAGACAAACTTGCTACATGCCAGGGACTGTGCTAAGCACCAGTCACACAAATAAAAGAAAAAAAAGATAGTTCCTGTCCTCAGGGTGCTTACATCCTAGTGGGGACAGACTACTCAGACAAGGGAAATACTCATCTCTCTGTAAGACAGAGCAGGCCTCTGAATCAGCAAGGTCTGGATTCAAGTCCTGCCTCTCACATTCTTTGTGACCCTGGACAAGTCACTCAACCTTTCAAGGCCCCAAACAATTTCCTAAGACAATCAATTGCAAAGCCATGCAGGATCGACACTGTCAGAGGCAGGGAACTCACCAGGAGTTCCACACACCTGTGAAATTTAAGGCTAGTCCAAATAGACATCTATTATTATCTCAGCCTCTCATGCCATAGTCGACCCATCTTAACACCCCCTCAGGCATCTGAGCCCCTTGGTTCTAAAATTCTAACTTTTCTGTGATTGTCACTGCTGCTGTAGTGGGCTTCTCCCCTCAGCACCAAGTCACCTCTTCTACTCAGCACTGAAGACCCAGACTTTTCCTCTCCTGCCCTACTGAACTCCCTATTCCCAGGGAAAGGACCACCCCAGGGATTTCAAAGGCCCAGAGAGCCCCTACTCCTACACTGGGCCTGCACTGCCCTAAAGAGGGGAGGTCAGAGGAAATTGTCTTTTTTAACATCTCATTTTTGAACTCCAAATGCATTTTTCCACAGAACTGTGTTATTAATGAGCTAACCAAAATTGGCTTTAACACTAAATTTTGTTTAAAATTAAGCCAAAAAAAATTTTTCCCTTCATTTTCCTACTAGCTCTCCGGGCAACATATCAACAGGAACTAGGTTGTACACTTTGCATGAATTAGGTAGGACTTGGGACACAAAGTTCTGAAAACACCACTACTGGTACATCTTTGTATTTTCATGGATTAAAAGTCTTATTTTAATGTTAAGGATATTCTTTGTTTTTCTTCTTAACATCTAAAAGAATTAATAATATCCTTGATATCACATCATCTCCCTCCACCCCAACCAGAGTACCCTACATGTGTATATTCTCCTCCTATTGTGTATTTGTGGGAAGCTACACCCCATATTTATAGGGGAATTTTGTTGCTATTATTCAATAACATTTGCTAAATTCATTTGCTTTGAGCTGACTGTGCCAACTGACTACCTATTAAAGTGAAATCCCTTTGTGGGGGCTCATGAACTATACTTTTATTGTCAGGACATGCTAAGTACCACAGACCTATGATAGTTGTCTCCTAGGAGACCCAACTTTGAGCTTGAATTGGGAAGCAAATCCCAGAAGGGACAGTGCTACATAAATAAGATATCAACCAAGTCCAACCTTATGTATAGTGTTTCACACCTATAGTCTCTCACCCCTGGTAAAAAAAGGGAGGGAGGTGCCTTCTTATAACTCCTCTTTGAGGTCAAGCTTGGTCATTATAATTTCACAGTTCTCAGCTTTTGCTGCCTTGTTTTTATTCTTTCTGATACTTAGATAAGAACTCTGAGCTTGGTGGGTATAGGGAAGAATGTAACTAGTAAACAAGGCTGTAAAACAGAGTGGCAGGGGAGGGGAGAAGGGTCAGGAATAAGCAGGATTGTTAAAAGTAAAACAGACCATCTTCAAGTTATATAGATCCTATCATGACAATTACTAAACAATGCCCAGGTTGATGTAGCATCCAGCATTTGGGAATAAAAGGAATTATAAGTAGAGAGGTCTGCTTCTTTTCCTGATAAGATGCTCACCTTGCACCAGCTGCTGGGAGATCAGGACCAGGGACAAGACCTCTTTATGGGAGAACAGAGGGAAGGAAGAACAGGGAATCCAGTCATTGGCCATAATCATTATTGGTTCTGATTTTCTATCATGTAGCATCCCCCCAATAATTCTTGCCAGATATAGTCAATTGTTGTCTTTGTCGTTATTTTAATATGCCTTGTTTGTTTTGGATTGGTCATTTAAATCATCCACCTGAGGGTAAGACAACTTCCTCAGCCTCCTAGAGTATTAATAATAGTAGTAGTGGTAGTAGTAGAATTTGTTAAGTGTTAGGCACTGAAGTGTTAGGCACTTAACAAATGCCTGTGGATTGATTTATTAGGCAAAAAAATAATGTGCACTGACTTTGTTTAAAAAGGATCTAATAGTGTCCAATTGAAACCATCAAGCCACATGAACAAAAGCTTGTTAAGCTATTGGCAATCTGGTGAGTGTGCTAGAGTTTGCTAGAGTAGATTTCATAGCATTTGGCTATTTCTTCTTTAAATGGCTTGAGGAATGGGAAGCCTTCCAGTTATTTACTTTAAAAAGGATCCTATAATCAGACTACCCCCCTGCTAAGAAACTTTTCCTACCATTCACCCAGAATGTTGTTTTGATCAGGTTGGACTATTCAGGAAGAATGCGAAGTTCAGCTCATTTGATTTTTCCACAACAGCTTTTCTGATCCTATCCACTGCCAATGCCCTCCCTTCCCCCAAATACCCTGTATTTTAATTGTATATATTTTTATTTTACTCATATGCATACTTGTTTCCTCATTGGAATGTAGACACTTTGAGGACAGGGCCTGTCTATTTTTTTTTGTATGTGTCCTGAAACCTAAAACAGTGCTGCACTTCTTGGAGAGTTTTATGCATGCTGATTAACTAGACTTGGGGGTATGTATGGGACTGAACAAATCCTTGGAGTGATCTTTGAAGCCAAGTGAGTCAGGCATTTAAAAGATGCCAGAGTGCAAAGTCAGGTGAAAACCTGAGATAACCTTCCATGATTCAGGGTCACTTGCAAGACATCATTCCTGATGGGCAGATAACATCCCCCCCAAAAAATAAAAAAAACTCCATTCAGATAAGAAAAATCTCAGAATGGAGCCTCCAAAGTGATCATTAAAAACAGATTATTGCTATTACTAATGACAATGATATGTTAAATATTAATCATTATAGTGGTTTTCTATATTCATTGTAGAAAGGTGAAGGCAGCTTCCAAGGTTAATTCCCTTGCCAAGAGACTCTTCTGGTTTCTTTTCCTTCATTCTCCCAAGAAATCTTAGCCTTGATTTTCCCTGCTCTTTCCTTTGGTCCTAGTCCAAAGATGAGGGTTCCCCCAAGTCTCCCATTATTGCTGAGACAATTCAATATGAATCTCTTTGAGGATGAATACCAGAAAAGTCAATTTCAGTGTTGAACTCTTTGGTTTCATAGCCAAACACAAAAGCGTGTATGGAGAAGGCGGGACAGGTCAGGGTTAACCACAGAAGGCAGTTGAGATTCTGCCAACTTAATACAAAGAGTTATGGCTTCTCATTTCTTCAAATCAACAACTTGTTGAATTGATTAAGGATCTTACATCTGCTATCAGAGTCACAGTCCTCCAAAGGGCAGAGGGAAGTTCCATAGATGATCTCCAGGCCAACAGAATTAAATGCAATATGGACACACAGAGGGACTTGGAATCCGCCCCCCACAGGTCAGTATTCTGAAGTTCTGTCCCATCACATTAATACATTCTATTCTCTTCTACACTTTCCAGAAACTCTTAACCAGTGCCTTTTGAAATACAACTCCTAGATGAGGTCTTTCCTGGTCTTCAAAGGTATCTATGCCCTTGCCCAAGGGAAATTATTTTCTTTTACTTTGTTTGAGCTTGGGGCTTACTTATGTCTGCTGGTGTATTTTCCTACTGGAATATAAGCTTCTTGAGGGCAGAAGCTCCTTCAATTCCATCTCCATTTCCTGGAACAGAACCATAGTGGAGGGCACATATTAAGTATTTCATAAATGTTGAATTGAATTCAATTGGATCTGTGAGTATATATTATATCTACGCAGTAATAGAATGGAAATTATTTGAGGACAAACACTCTACTTTTTTCGTTGTATCCTTTGCACCTAAAAGAGTATAAGCATTTATAAACATTTCTTGAATTGAATTGTCATTAGAACAAGTATTGAGACCCTCCAGAGACAAGACTGGATGTTCATTTTAAGATATTAATTTTTTTGGAAATATTTGCATCCAACCCCACAGATGTCCCAAAAGAAAGTAGCCCCAAATCAGAATGCTTGATCTGATCTCTCTTGTTGTTCTGTTTTGTTTTGCCTTGTCTTGTCTGGATTTATGACTTTATTGACTAAGAAACTCCTCCACCCATAAGATATGTTTCATCAAGGACCTTGGTAATAGGAAGGGATGATGGGCTGGTCAAGCGGCAAAGGTGAATCAGCAGGTGGTCAACCAAAGTGCTCCCCTTTGTGTTAGACTTAGGAGAGGACACAAGCAAGAGCTACATAGAATGGTCAGGGGCAGATGGGGCACAATCTACCTTTTGGGGGACTGTATCCACATGGGTAAGATCATAATCCATTAGAGTGATGCCTCCTAGGATGGCAACTCCCTCCACCGAAATAGTAGCCAAACTATTCTGCAATGACAGTGTCCTAAAGAGTTCCCCAGGGGCACTAAAAAGTTAAGTAACTTGTCCAAGGCCACAGAACCAGTATGGCCTAAAAGTAGAACTTGAACCCAAAGCTTCCTGGCTCCAATAACCCTGCTAGATACAACCGAGTGAATTTAATTCAATATGTAACGTGTCTACTATGGGAAAAACACTGTGCTAGGTTCTGTGGGTATAAAGACAAAAGGAATAGAGTCTTTGCTTTCAAAGAGCTCACATTCTAACTCAGAAGATATGATATATGCAAAGATAACTGGGGTTTGGGTAGTAGCAGTTGGGGAGAAGGTGGCACTTGAACTGAATCTTGGAGGAAAGCAGATATTCCGAGATGTGTAGCTGAGAAGGGAATGCATTTAAGGCATGAGAAACAGTCAATGCAAATGGATGGCAATGGGAGATGGATTGTCGTGTATGAGGAATAGTAAGAAAGTCAGTTTGACTGGACCATAGAGTGCATGGAAGGTAGTAATGTTGAATAAGGGTACAAAGGTAGGTTGGGCCAGGTGTTAAAGAGCTTTGATTGTCAAAAGTGGAATTTTTATTTGATCCTAACCTAAAATTCTCCACTTTTTTCTTTGTCATGGACCTCTGATAGCCTGGTGAGGCCTATGAATCCATTGACACTAGAATATTGAATATAGAATATGAACACATGAAATAAAAGACATGGGATTACAAAAGAACCAAATTATACAGTTGTAAAGATATTTTTTTTAAAAAGTTCAGAGACATCAGGTTAAGAATCCCTCTCCAAGAGATTAGAGAAACCAATGGAACACACGTTGTAGGAGGATGACAATGTCAGATGTGAACTGTGGCTGTTGTGCAGAGCGATCACTAAAGTGGAGAGAGACTTGAGACAGGGACACCAATTAGGAGATTACTGAAGTAGCCCAGTCCTCATAAATCATCAGCATTTCTTTATATTACCAACCAAGCCTAGCAGCAAGAGATAGAAAGAAAAATTCCATTTAAAATAACTTCAGACAATATAAAATACTTGGGAGTCTACTACCAAGACAAATCCAGGTATTATATGAACATAATTTTAAAACACTTGTCACACAAATAAAGTCATATCTTAACAATTGGGAAATTGTTAATTGCTCCATGAGTGGGATGAGCCAATTTTACTTAAATTAATTTGCTTATTTAGTGTCATACCAATAAAACTACTGAAAATTATTTTTATAGAGCTAACATAAAATGATAACAAAATTCATCTGGAACGACAAAAGATCAAAAATATCAAAGGAATTAATGAATAAAAGGTGAAGAAAGGTGACCTAGACATACCAGATTTCAAATTATATTATAAAGTAGTTATCATCAAAGCAATCTGATACTGGCTAAGAAATAGAATAGTGGATCAAAGAAGTAAGATTGCATCCATAAGACACAGTCATAAATGACCATAATAACCTAGTGTTTGATAAACCCAAAGATACAAACTTTGGGGACAACAACTCACTATTTAACAAAAACTGCTTGGAAAACTAGAAATTAGTCTGGCAGAAACTAGGTATAGAGCAACATCTCACACTGTATACCAAGATAAGGTCAAAACAGATTACATGATTTAAAGAATGATACCATAAGTAAATTAGGGGAACATGGAATGACTTATCTGTTAGATCTATGGATAAGGAAAAAATATATAACCAAGTAAGTGATAGAAAGCTGTCAAGAGAGCCAAGATGGCGGAGTAGAAAGACACACATACGCTAGCTCCGAACCCACAGCCCATAAAATATCTGTAAAGAAGAACTCCCAACAAATTCTGGAGCAGCAGAAGCCACAGAACAATGGAGCAGACAAGATTTCTGTTCCAGAGAGCCCTGAAAACCTCTCACAAAAGGTCCGTCGCACCCCGGACCCGGAACCGAGCCCAGCCCTGCCTTGGCCACGCAGCACCAAGAGGAGCAGATCCGAGTGGGCTTCAGGGACAGAATCTCCAGTGGCCATGCAGGTCCCTCCACCCAGGGGCCCCAAAGGTTGCTGAGAGGGTCTTCTCGGCTTGCTGAGAGGTGAGTGGGGTCCCCCCATCACTCAGGCCCCCTCGGGAGGCAGCAGTGGAGGCGGCAGCAGACTGGAGCTCCCCAAGCAGGCAGGAGCTTGGATCCACTGTTGAAAGTCTCCACATAAACCCCCTGAGGGAACTGAGCCCATGAGGTGGCCCTGCCCCCACCTGAGCACCTGAAATTAATCTCACACTGAATAGCAGCCCCACCCCAGCCCAAAGCCCTGAGGCTGGGAAGCAGCATTTGAATCTCAGACCCCAAGCACTGGCTGGGAGGATCTGGAGGCAAAGTGGATGTGAAGAGAATACTCAGAAGTCAAGTCACTGGCTGGGAAAATGCCCAGAAAGGGGAAAAAAAATAAGACTATAGAAGGTTATTTTCTTGGTAAACAGGTATTTCCTCCCTTCCTTTCTGATGAGGAGGAACAATACTTACCATCAGGGAAAGACACAGAAGTCAAGGCTTCTGTATCCCAGCCCACCCAGTGGGCTCAGGCCATGGAAGAGCTCAAAAAGGATTTTGAAAATCAAGTTAGAGAGGTGGAGGAAAAACTGGGAAGAGAAATGAGAGAGATGAAAGAAAAGCATGAAAAGCAGGTCCACACCCTGCTAAAGGAGACCCAAAAAAATGCTGAAGAAAGCTGTCAAGATACAAAATGGATAATTTTATTATATTAAATTAAAAAGGGTTTGCACAAACAAAACCAATGCAACCAAGATTAGAAGTAGAACAGAAAGCTGGGGTGGGGGGCAGAATTTTACAGGAAATGTCTCTAATAAAATCGCCATTCTTAAATATTTAGAGAACTGAGTCAAATTTATAAGAATATGAGTAATTCCCCAATTGATAAATGGTCAAAAGATATTAACAGGCAGTTTTCAGATGAATAATCAAGACTATTATGAAAGAAAAAATTCTGTAAATCTCTACTGATTAGAGAAATGGAAACTAAAACAACTCTGAGGTACCACCTCAGAGTGAGGTGCCACCAAACATCAGTTTGACCAATACAGCAGAAAAGGAAATCAATAAATGTTGTAGCGGATGTGGGAAAACTGTGACACTAATGCACTACTGGTGCAGTTGTGAACTGATCCAACCATTCTGAAGAGCAATTTGGATCTATGCCCAAAGGGTTATAAATTTGTCCATACCTTTTGACCTAGCAATAGCACTACTAAGTCTATATCCAAAAGAGATTTTTAAGAAAGGTAAAAGACCTCTATGTACAAAAATATTTATAGCATCTCTTTTTGTAGTGGCTGAGTTGGAATTGAAGGGATGCCCGTCAAATGGGGAATGGCTGAACTAGCTATAGTATATGATAGTGATGGAGTACTATTGTGCTATAAAAAGAAATGATGAGCAGGATGCTCTCAGAAAAACCTGGAAAGACTTACATGAAATGATATAGCATGAAGTAAGCAGTACCAGGAGAACATTGTACACAGTAACAGCAATATTGTGTGAAAATCAACTGTGAACAACTTAACTACTCTGTAATACAATGATCCAAAACAATTCCAAAAGATTTATGATGAAAAATGCTATCTACCTCCAGAGTTTGTGCAGATGGAAGCACACTATTTTTCACTTTACTTTTTCTTGCTTTTTTAGGGGGAGGAATCTGTGTTTCCTTTCACAAATGTTACTGATGTGGAATTATATTTTGCAAGATTAGACATGTATAGCCTATATAAAATTGCTTGTCATCTCAGGGAGGGAGTGGGAAGAAGGATGAAGAGAGAGAATTTGGAACTGAAAATTTTTAAAGAATTTTTAAAATTGTTCTTACATGTAACTGGAAAAAAATAAAACATTTTTCAGTTTTTGAAAAATGGTCCAGGAGAAATATTATAAGGGATTGAGCTAGGGTGGAAGCTGTATGAGTAGAGAGAAGGGGGTCTTACTAGGTAGCACAGTGGATAGTGCTGGACCTGGAGTCAGAAATACCTGAGTTTGAATCCAGCCTCAGGCACTCACTAGCTGTGTGCCCTTATGCATATCATTTGACCTCTTCCTGCCTCAGTCTCCTCATCTGTAAGAAGGACATAAAACAGCACCTCCCTTCCAGGGTTATTATAAGCATAAAATGAGATGATGTCTCTCAAGAGCTTTGCAGACTCTAAAGTGCTTTATGAACACTTAATATTATTATTCTTATCCAAAAAATGTTGTAGAGATTGAAATAACAACAGTTAACATTTGGCTGTACATGTGGGATAAACAAGAATTGAGAGACAGGGATAATCTGAAGGTTAGGAGTGGAAGGAAGGAAGGTTGATGTTGACCCCCTCACCCCAAAAGAGGGAAATTCAGAAGAAGACTGTTTAATAAACGTTTGTGTTTGATAGATATTGGTGTATTTTATGTGAGGAGGCAGGGCATTCAAGCCTCAAAAGAAGCTAATGATGGGGGAAGGAGAAGACCAGGAGGGGCAGATTTCCAGGCATGGGGCAAGCAGCTTGTGCAAAGTCTTGGAATGCCAAGTTTGGAGAAACAGAGCAAGATCGAAACATAAGACCTAGAAAGACAGACTCCAAGGTCTTTGCAGTGATGCGGTTATAGAAATAAGAATTCAATCCAGGAAATTCTTTTATGGAAATGGGCCTTCTCCCCACCTATGGAATAAATTTGATGGTTTCAGGATTCTGAGGAGGGCTGTAATAACAGAGCAGAGCTCCCAGGTTGTCCCATGGGACACACAATTATGTCCTAAACTAATAAAAAGCAAAAGAAATCGTACACAGTAGCTCTCCTTGGAAAACATAGAAAAGCTCATTCAGAGCTCTGAGTAATGACTTGAAATAAACCTAAGGGAAACTATTTCACATTAACAAGTTGAAAGAAAAAAGGAAATCACCTTCCAAAGGGCTGAAGTGGGCCCACTGCCCTCCGTGCCTTACCTACTGTATAATGGCCCTTGCCAGTGGTCATATTTTCCAACTATAGCAGAGCCTCCTAATGCAAGCCATTCATAGGAGAGCTGGGCCATCATCTTGTTATTGCTATATTGTTTTAACCTTGCTCTACCATGGAGCACCCTCCCGGGACTCAGCAGCTTAAATCCTACCTTAATGGAAAGTTGACTCCAAACCAGCTGCGAGAAGGTGTTTCCTCTGGAACTCTGAACTCTCACTTCTCCCAGACCCTTTGGCATGGCTGAGAGGTCAGTCAAGGTCAGAAAAGAAAGTCTGCTCACCAGGGTCATGTACTGATTGTGACGGGAGGGGGCACCAGGGATGGGCTAAAGACCAATCAGAGGAAGTGATGGAGAAATGGGAGGCCCACACAGACCCAGGGGAAGCGTGAATAGGAAATCCTCAAATATTGATTCCATGTGGCAATCTCCTGAGTTTACTTTCCTTTCCAAAGGGTTTTGCCTGCTGTCCATCGCCCTTCCTCTTTAGATAGATCCTACCCAAAACCCAGGGCCCCTTGGGTGTGGACTTTCCCGTGTCTACCTCATACTACCTTAGTATATTTTTTTTTACTTCCTAAGGCAGACAAAACACAAGGGGGAAATTGTGGAGAAATAGAGTCCTGGCTGAATTCCAGGGATTCAAAGTCATTTTCTCACCTGGGTTCAGCTCCTACAACCCTTCTCCCTACCAGATCAGGGGGTGAAATCAAAACAATAAGCATTTATTAAGCATCTACTATGTCTTCCCAGTCACTAATGGAGTGAAACAGGGCTGTGAGCTTGCTCCCATGCTTTTTAGCATGATGTTTTCAGTCATGTTGACAAATGCTTTCAGTGAGGATGAACAGGGCATCAAGGTCAACTACCATACTGATGGTAAGGTCTTCATTTTGAAAAGGTTACAAGCCAAGACCAAAGTGGAGGGAGTGTTGGTGTATGATTTTCTGTTTGCAGATGATTGTGCACTCAATGCAACCTCTGAAGCTGAGATGCAACAAAGTATGGATCAGTTCTCTGCTGCCTGTGCCAATTTTGGCCTAATAATTAACACCAAGAAAACACAGGTGCTTCATCAGCCACCACCACATCATCCATATGTGAAACCATTGATTACAACAAAGGGAGAAGTTTTGAATGCTGTGGATAAGTTCACTTACCTTGGTACTGTACTTTCCAAGGATGTACACATTGCCAGAGCTAGCTCAGTGTTTGGGAGGCTTTGAAGAAAAGTTTGGGAAAGAAGAGGTATTAGACTGACTACCAAACTGAAGGTTTACATAGCCATTGTGCTGACCTCATTGTTTTATGCTTGTGAAACATGGACAGTCTACCAGTACCATGCCAGGAAACTGGATCACTTCCATTTGAACTGTCTTAGGAAGATTCTGAGGATCATCTAGCAGGATAAGGTACCAGACACTGAAGTCTTTTCTCGAGCTGAACTGCCAAGTATTCAAATTATGCTTCAGAGAGCACAACTCCAATGGGTTAGCCACGTTGTTTGAATGCAAAATGTTCACTTGCCAAAAAGACTATTTTATGGAGAACTCACATGGGGCAGGTGATCATATGGTGGTCAGAAGAAGCAGTACAAGGATACTCTCAAGGTCTCCCTCAAGAACTTTGGATTTGACTGTGCAACATGGGAGTCTGGCACAGGACCCGCTCAGCATGGCGTGCCCACATCAGAAAGGTTGCTGTGCTCTATGAGCAAAGAAGAATTGAGATAGCACAAAGGAAATGTAGGATGCACAAATTTGGAGTACCCACCCCAAATATTCATATGGACTATCTGTGCCCAACCTGCGGTAAAGCACTCTGAGCTCCTATTGGTCTGATCAGCCACAGTTGGACACATTGAAACTTCACTTTATCATGGTGATATTATTTTTGTCCTCTTCAAAAACAATGGACAACAACCAACCAACTATGTGCTAAGCAATGGAGTCCATCATTCTGTGTTCTGTGCACCAAAAACTGTAGAGATTTGGGGGAAGAGGGTGGAGGGGTTAGACGTAGATTCCAAACTGGAAGGATTAGTATTAAAATGATATCAGTTTAAAAAATATGAGTTAACTATGGTTATAGTTGAACAAAAAAGTATTTATTAATCAATTACTATATGTCAAGCATTGGGAATACAGATACAAAAGTGAAGACAATTCCTGCTTTCATTAAACTTACAGGTGAGGGTGTCTGTGGGCTGCTCTGGTGGCCTCCTAGGCCTTCTCTCTACCCCTTTTGTGGTCTCTTGGGTGTTTTTGCTTAAATCCAACAAATCAAAGCATCTATTTCTTTCAGCCACAATTGGCCTAGACTGCAAAGCCCCTCTAGTCCCAGCAATGGAATTTAAAATGAAATGTAAACATATTAAACTTCCCTCTGTTTTCTCCCTTTGATTGTTCATGCTACCCCCTATTTTACGGAAGAGGAAACTGAAGCTAAAGGAAGAGAAATGACTTGGCCAATATCAAACAAGTAGTAAGAGGCAAGTTTAAACCTAGCTCCTCTGAATCCAGGTTTTTTGAGAAAAAAGATGAAGATAAACATTTTTCCTAGGTAAACTCATCACTCCTCTTTTATTCTTTAAAAATAATACCAAAAACTTTTTTGGGGGGAAAGGAAAAGCCTCTTTATCCCATTCAGAGAAAATAAATTAAAACTATTTACCATTAAATAATTCATTTGGAAAAAATAAAATCAGGGGAGGGGATGTTAATGGATTGCAAACTTAATAGGACTCAATGGTACTGTTTAGACTCTGTGACTAGAAGGCTACTTTGTAGCCTTCCAGAAAGGGTAGGAGGATTGATGGTACCCAAGCATGCTGCCCTGGTCAGACAACACCTGGACTACTGCTTTCTGTCCTTAATACCATAGTTTAGGCAGGAGATTGATGTGGAACTCAGAAACCAAATCATACATGGTGGAATGTCCTGGAGAAGTTGAGCTAAGAAAAAGTTGAGCATGTGTCTTCAAGGGCTAGTTGTCTTCAAGAATCTGAAGGGATAAATAATATCAAAATTCATCTGGAAGAACAAAAGGTCCAGAATATCAAGGGGAATAATGAAAAGAAATGCTAGGGAAGATGGCCTAGCTCTACCAGATCTCAAATTGTATTATAAAGCAGCAATTATCAAAACCACTTGATGTGGGCTAAGAAACAGAAGGGTAGACAAGTGGAATATACTAGGTACTCAAGACACAGTAGACAATGAATATAGCAGTCTGCTGTTTGATAAACCCAACAACCTCAGTTTCTGAGACAAGAACTCATTGTGCAACAAAAATTGCTGGGAAATCTGTATAACTATGTGGTGGAAATTAGGCATAGACCAATGCCTGACACCATACGCAAGAATAAAATCCAAATGCGGAAAGGAGAATCTGACCAGACTTTGGAGGTGTAGAATCCAGTGGGTGACAGACTTTGACAGATTTGGAGCCCAGGTTGGACTGGAAGGTCCACGGGAAGGATCTGTTCCGCGGAGGTAAGCCCCCAGCGCACAGCGCAGCGCAGTCAGCACAGCAGGGTGGAAGGGACCTGAGAAACCCAAGAGTGGCGGGTGAAACCAGCGGAGCAGGAGACAAGCCAAACCGAGCCGGTAAGAGCCGCTGAGTGCCAGATGTCAGCGCAGCAGCCCTTGAAACCTTCAGCCTGAAGACTAAACTTCGGTAAGTCACCTATTGGAACTTCCGGGAGCTAGGATGGCGGAGTGATCAGTAAATGCTCTCTCCTCCCCCCTGATGACTGTGAAAGAACCATAAAATTCTTCCCCAGATAAATCCTGGATCAGCGGGAACAGCAGAAGGGGGCAAATAGTCTCATAACACCAGAGGCTAGAAAAATAGCAAAGGGGGATTCTTCTTATTGTGGCGGAGGCGATCTGGAAAGACAAACGACCCAGGGCAGAGAAAATTCCCACTGAGACCCAGGCAAGCCTCAGTGCCGGGAGACGAGCCCCAGGAGGGGCGGGAACACGCATTAGCTTCTAGGCGTGCCCCAGCCCTCCAGGGGAAAAGGGAAGACAATAGGGAAGCTGGGATCACCATCCCCTGACCTTGCCTTTGCCTCAGGTCAGCTGAGGAGATCGCCTGAGACCAGACCACCCCTCCCACACACCTAACAAGCTAACCCCAGGGTTGATCTGGGAAACAAAAAACAAAAGCCTGCTTTTAGCCTAGACACATCAGCTCAATTTAAAGATCTGTACCTTCTGACTGAAAGAACCAGAAGCTACAACACTCAGTCAACATCATGAATCGGAAAAAGCAGACAAAAAGTGAAAAAACCTTAGAATCTTTCTATGGGGATAAGGACCAAAACACAAACGCCAAAGAGATCAGAGCTGAGACTGTACTTCCATCTGAAACCTCAGATGGGACTATGAATTTCTCGCAAGCACAACTAGACTACCTAGAACATCTGAAGAAGGATATAAAAGAAAAACTGGCCAATGATCTTAAAATTGTAAAAAAAGAATTCACTGATGAGAACATCACTCTGAAAAGGAAAATTGAACAAATGGAAAAGGAAGTTCAAAAATTAACTGGAGAGAATAATTCCCTAAAAGGAAGAGTTAATCAAACAGAAAAGGAAACCCAAATCCTAATTGGGAAAATTGATCAGATGGAAAAGGAAACCCAAAACCTAACTGGGAAAATTGGTCGAATGGAAAAAGAAGTACAAAAATTAAATGGAGAAAATAGCTCCTTAAAGGGAAAAATTGGTCAGATGGAAAAAGAGATGCAAAAGCTAACTGAAGAAAACAATACGATGAAGATTAGAATTGGGCAAGTAGAAACTAATGACTCAATGAGGCAACAAGAATCAGTCAAACAAAATCTAAAGAATGAAAAGGTAGAAGAAAATGTAAAATATTTAATTGGAAAAACAACTGACCTGGAAAATAGATCCAGGAGAGAAAATTTAAGAATTATTGGCCTGCCAGAAACCCATGATGAAGAAAAGAGTCTGGACAATATATTCCAGGAAATCATCAAGGAAAACTGCCCAGAAGTACTAGACTCAGAGGGCAAAATAGTCATCGAAAGAATCCACCGTTCCCCTCCCGAAAGGGATCCCAAACTCAAAACCCCAAGAAATATCGTTGCCAAATTCCAGAGCTATCAAGTGAAGGAGAAAATACTACAAGCAGCCAGAAAGAAACAATTCAAATATCAAGGTCACACAGTCAGGATCACACAGGACCTTGCAGCTTCTACATTAAAAGATCGAAAGAATTGGAACCCAATATTCCGTAAGGCAAAGGAGTTGGGACTTCAACCAAGGATCAACTACCCAGCAAAGTTCAGCATAACATTTCAGGCAAGGAGAAAGCCATTCAATGAAATAAGGGATTTCCAGAGCTTCCTGACCAAAACACCAGAACTCAATAGACAATTTGATCTTCAAATGCAGGTCTCCAGAGAATCATATAAAGGTAAACAGAGGGGAAAAAAACAAAAACAAAAACTTGCTACTCAATTAGGGCAAACTGTTTACCTCCCTATAAGGGAAGATGAAACCTGGTAATCTTGAGAACTGTGCAGCTATTATGATAAAAGGGATACATGTAGAGGGAACGGGCATAAAGTAAATGATGTCATGTCAAAAATATGATTTAAGTATGAGAAGAGATTGTAATAAGAGGTGTGAAAAGGGGGAAGCAGAAAATGGCAAATTATATCACAGGAAGAAGTACAAAACTATAGTAGAGGGAAGGAGGGGAGGGAGATGAGCATTGTTTGAGAGGTACTCTCATCTGATTTGTTCAAAGGAGGGAACAATAATCTTAAGTAGATAATCCTAACTAGCTCTATAGGTAGTAGGAGGGGAAGGGGGAAGAAAGGGGAGGGTGGCTAAAAGGGAGGAAAGAAGCAATAAGAGTAAAGGGGAGTAAAAGGGAGGGGGGCTAAAAGAAGGAGGGGAAGGCTGCAGGAGGAGGGGGAGAAAAGTAAATACTATTGAGGAGGAGAAGGGAGACGGGAGAGCTAAAAGCACAAATGGTGGGAAAGAGGTTGGAGGGAAATACACAGATTGTAATCATAACTGTGAATGTGAATGGAATGAACTCTCCCATAAAACGGAGACGGATAGCAGAATGGATTAAAAGCCATAATCCAACAATATGCTGCTTGCAAGAAACACATTTGAAACAGGGGGATACACATAGGATAAAGGTCAAAGGATGGAGCAGAATATATTGTGCTTCAGCTCATGTAAGAAAGGCAGGAGTAGCAATCCTAATCTCAGACAAAGCGAAAGCAGAAATAGATCTAATCAAAAGGGATAAGGATGGAAACTATATCCTGCTAAAAGGCACCATAGACAATGAAGCAATATCTTTACTAAACATGTATGCTCCAAGTGGTATAGCATCCAGATTCTTAGAGAAGAGGTTGGGGGAGTTGAAGGAAGAAATTGATAGCAAAACTATACTAGTGGGGGACCTCAACCTCCCCCTCTCTGAACTCAATAAATCCAACCTCAAAATAAACAAGAAAGAGGTTAAGGAGGTAAATAAAACTCTGGATAAGGTAGATATGATAGATCTTTGGAGAAAATTAAATGGGAATAGAAAGGAATATACCTTTTTCTCAGCGGTACATGGAACATTTACAAAAATTGACCATGTACTAGGACATAAAAATCTCACAATCCAGTGCAGAAAGGTAGAGATAATCAATGCATCCTTTTCAGATCATAATGCATTAAAAATTACATGTAATAAAAGGCCATGGAAAGAGAAACCAAAAATCAATTGGAAACTAAATAATCTAATTCTAAAGAAGGGTTGGGTTAAAGAAGAAATCATAGAAACAATCAACAATTTCATTCAAGAGAATGACAATAGTGAGACAACATACCAAAACTTATGGGATACTGCAAAAGCAGTTATTAGGGGAAGTTTTATATCTTTGAATGCTTACATAAATAAAATAGAGAAAGAGGAGATCAATGATTTAGGCTTGCAGTTGAAAAAGCTAGAAAAAGAACAAATTGAAAATCCCCAAGTAAATACCAAATTAGAAATACTTAAAAACAAAGGAGAGATTAATAAAATTGAAATTAAGAAAACTATTGAATTAATAAATAAAACCAATAGTTGGTTTTATGAAAAAACTAATAAAATTGATAAACCTTTGGTCAATCTGATTAAAAAAAAGAAAGAAGAAAATCAAATTACTAATATTAAAAATGAAAGGGGTGAACTCACCTCCAATGAGGAGGAAATTAAAACAATAATTAGAAACTACTTTGCCCAACTTTATGCCCACAAATTCGATAATCTAAACGAGATGGATGAATATTTTAAAAAATACAAATTGCCCAGATTAACAGAAGAGGAAGTTGAATACTTAAACAACCCCATCTCAGAAAAAGAAATTGAACAAGCCATCAATGAACTCCCTAGGAAAAAATCTCCAGCGCCAGATGGATTCACAAGTGAATTCTATCAAACATTTAAAGAACAGTTAATTCCAATACTACATACACTATTTTTGAAAATTGGGGGAGAAGGAGTCCTCCCAGATTCTTTCTATGATACAAATATGGTTTTGATACCCAAACCAGGAAGAGACAAAACAGAGAAAGAAAATTATAGGCCAATTTCCCTAATGAATATAGATGCAAAAATTTTAAATAAGATTTTAGCAAAACGAATACAGCATCTTATCACGAGATTAATACATTATGATCAGGTAGGATTCATACCAGGACTACAGGGCTGGTTCAATATTAGGAAAACTATTAGCATTATCGATCACATCAACAACAAAGCTAACAAAAACCACATGATTATCTCAATAGATGCAGAAAAAGCTTTTGACAAAATACAACACCCATTCCTACTAAAAACACTGGAGAATGTAGGAATAAAGGGAACTTTCCATAAAATAATAAGCAGTATCTATCTAAAACCTTCAGCAAGCAATATATGCAATGGGGATAAGCTAGATGCATTCCCAATAAGATCAGGGGTGAAACAAGGTTGTCCATTATCACCACTATTATTCAATATGGTACTAGAAATGTTAGCTGTAGCAATTAGACAAGATAAAGATATTCAAGGAATAAGAATAGCCAAAGAAGAAAATAAGTTATCACTCTTTGCAGATGATATGATGATTTACCTAGAGAATCCCAGAGATTCAAGTAAAAAATTACTTGAATTAATAAACAACTTTGGTAAAGTTGCAGGTTACAAAATAAACCCACACAAATCTTCTGCATTCCTATATATTAGCAACAAAGTCCAACAGCAAGAGATAGAAAGAGAAATCCCATTTAAAGCTAGGGTAGACAGTATAAAATACTTAGGAGTCTACTTGCCAAAACAAACCCAGGGATTATATGAACACAATTACAAGACACTTTTTGCACAAATAAAATCAGATTTAAGTAAGTGGAAAAACATTAGTTGCTCATGGGTAGGCCGTGCTAATATAATAAAAATGACAATTCTACCTAAATTAATATACTTATTTAGTGCCATACCAATTAAACTATCAGACAATTACTTTCTAGAGCTGGATAAAATAATATCAAAATTCATTTGGAAAAACAAAAGGTCCAGAATATCAAAGGGGCTAATGAAAAGAAATGCTTGGGAAGGTGGCCTAGTGCTACCAGACCTCAAACTGTACTATAAAGCAGCAATTATCAAAACCACTTGGTATTGGCTAAGAAACAGAGAGGTAGACAAGTGGAATAGACTTGGCACTCAAGATGCAGTAGGCAAGGAATATAGCAACCTTCTGTTTGATAAACCCAAGGACCCCAGCTTCTGGGATAAGAACTCATTGTTTGACAAAAATTGCTGGGAAAGCTGGATAACAGTGTGGCGGAAATTAGGCATAGACCCATACCTGACACCGTACACAAGAATAAAGTCCAAATGGGTACATGATTTAGGTATAAAGATTAATACCATGAATAAACTGGAGAAGCAAGGAATAGTGTATTTATCAGATCTATGGAGAAGGGAAGAATTCTTTACTAAAGGAGAGATAGAAAGCATTATGAAATGCAAAATGGATAACTTTGATTACAATAAACTGAGAAGTTTTTGCACAACCAAACCCAATGCAACCAAAATCCGGAAGGATGTAGTAAATTGGGAAAGAATTTTTACAGCTAAGCTCGGGGATAAAGGCCTCATTTCTAGAATATATAGAGAACTGACTCAAATGTATAATCATACAATCATTCCCCAATTGATAAATGGTCAAAGGATATGAACAGGCAATTTTCGGAGGAAGAAATTAAAGCTATCTATAATCATATGAAAAAAATGCTCTAAATCACTATTGATTAGAGAGATGCAAATCAAAACAACTCTGAGGTACCACATCACACCTATAAGATTGGCAAACATGACAGAACAAGAAAATGATAAATGCTGGAGAGGATGTGGGAGAGTTGGAACACTAATTCATTGTTGGTGGAGCTGCGAGCGCATCCAACCATTCTGGAGAGCAATTTGGAACTATGCCCAAAGGGCTACAAAAATGTGCATACCCTTTGACCCAGCAATATCGCTACTAGAACTATATCCCCAAGAGATCATAAAAATGGGAAAGGGTCCCACATGTACAAAAATATTTATAGCAGCACTCTATGTAGTTGCCAAAAACTGGAAGTCAAGGGGATGTCCATCAATTGGGGAATGGCTGAATAAATTATGGTATATGAATGTAATGGAGTACTATTGTGCCAAAAGAAATGATGAACAAGAAGACTTCAGAGAGGCCTGGAAGGACTTATATGACCTGATGCTGAGTGAAAGGAGCAGAACCAGGAGAACTTTGTGCACAGCAACGACCACAGTGTGCGAGAGTTTTTTCTGGTAGACTTGGAATTTTATAATAACGCAAGAACTTCTTACAAAAAAAAAAAATCCCAATGGTGGTTCTCAAGGCAAAATGCCTTCCACACTCAGAGAAAGAAATATGGAAGCCATTCACAAAATGTAGAAGATCATGTTTGTGTATGTGTATGTGTTTGTGTATCATGTTTTGATTTGTTATATGATTTCTTTCATTTATTCTAGTCTGACTACATAGCATGACTATAGTGAAAATACACTCAATAGGAAAGTATATGTAGAATCTATACAGAATTGTATGCAGTCGTGGGGAGGGAGGGGGTTAATGGGGGGCAGGTGGGGGGAGATAAAATCTCAATTGTATGGCAGTGATTGTTAAACATTAAAAAATAAAATAAAATAAAATAAACAAGCTGAAGGAAAAAAAAATAAAATCCAAATGCATTCATGATCTAGGTATAAAGATTGATACTATGGACAAACTGGTGGAGCAAGGAATAATGTATTTATCAGATTTATGGAGAAGGGAAGAATTTTTGACTAAAGAAGAGATAGAAAGCATGATAAAGTACAAGATGGATAATTTTGATTACATTAAACTGAAAAGTTTTTGCACAACCAAACCTAATGCAACCAAGATTCGGAGGGATGTGGAAAACTGGTAAAGAATTTTTACAGCTAATGTTTATGATAAAGGCCTCAATTCTACAATATATAGAGAACTGAGTCAAATGTACAAGAATGCAAGTTATTCCCCAATTGATAAATGGTCAAAGGATATAAACAGGCAGTTTTCAGAGGAAGAAATCAAAACTATCTAGTCATATGAAAAAATGCTCTAAATCACTATTAATTAGAAAGATGCAAATCAAAACAACTCTGAGGTACCACATCACACCTATAAGATTGGCTAACATGACAGAAGAGTAAGATGATAAATGTTGGAGAAGATATGGGAGAATTGGAGCACTAATACATTGTTGGTGGAGCTGTGAGCTGATCCAACCATTCTGGAGAGCAATTTGAAACTATGGCCAAAGGGCTACAAAAATATGCATACCCTTTGACCCAGCAATATCACTTCTAGGATTGTATCCCCAAGAGATCATAAAAATGAGAAAGCCTTCTACATGTACAAAAATATTTATAGCAGCACTCTTTGTGGTGACCAAAAACTGGAAATCAAGGGGATGCCCATCAATTGGGGAATGGCTGAATAAATTATGGTATATGGATGTAATGGGATACCATTGCACTATAAGAAATGATGAACAGGAAGACTTCAGAGAGGCCTAGAAGGACTTATATGATCTGATGCTGAGTGAAAGGAGCAGAGCCAGGAGAACGTTGTGCACAACAATGACCACAGCGTGTGAGAGCTTTTTCTGCTAGGCTTGGAACTTTGCAGCAATGCAAGGACTTAAAAAAAAATTCCCAATGGTCTTTTAAGACAAAATGCCTTCAACATCCAGAGAAAGATCTATGGAATTCAATCGCAGAATATAGCAGATCATTTTTTTTGTATTTCATTTTGGGTTGTTATATGATTTCTCCCATTCATAATAATTCTTCTACACAACATGACTGTAGTGAAAATGTATTTAATAGGAATGTATGTGTAGAACCTATATAAAATTGTACGCCATCTTGGGGAGGAAAGGAAGAGGTAGGGGGGAGGCAGGCGAAAAAAATCTAAGTTATATGGTAGTGATTGTAGAACACTGAAAATAAAATTAATATATAAAAAAACAAGAATCGAAAGGGATGCCATGTGGAAGAAAGATCAGTCTTATTCAGCTTGGCTACAGGACAGAGCTAGGAACTATGGGAATTGAAAAGAGACAGACTTTGGCTCAGTCTAAGAGGAAAACCTTCAAAAACACTGATGTCCAAAAATGAAAGGGGCACCCTCAGAAGCGTGGGAGCCTCCATCACCTCTTGAATGACTTTTTATTGGGAGGTTGTATCATGGAGCCTTCCTCATGAGATGACCTCTATCTGCTTGGCACATGTCTTGTCTGTACATAATTGCTTGCATGTTGTCTTCTTCCTTAGAAGGTGAACTCCTTGAGGACAGGGACCACATTTTGCCTTTCCTTGTGTCCTCAGTGCTTAGCACAAAAAAGTACAGAATAAATACTTGTTGGTTGACTGAGTGAGTGAAAGATCACTCTTCAAGATAGAACAGATGGATACTCCAAAACTGAGATTCTGTAATTCAGTGAATGAAGCTAGAGTCATAGCATCATAGACTAGAATGGGAAGGTCATCCAATCGAAGCTCCTCATTTCCATTTATAGATGAGCAAACTGAGGCCCAGAAAAGTAAAATAGATTTGACCAGGGTAAAGCAGGTGGTTGACCTCAGAAGTGGGATTTCACCCTAGTTCCTGGGAGAAGACAGAAGATATGGTCAACATTCCCCGGCCTTTGGAGTTTCTTCTCATGCCTTTCCTTTGTTGCTTTTCCTGGTTTTCTATGTGCCCACTCTTCTAAACCGTTGGCAGGGCTGGGGTCAGTACCTACAAGATGTTTCTGCTTCCTGGGTTCCATGGTGCTAAAAAGAAGTCTTCCCACCCTAAGGGACCAGGGAAAATACCTCCTCTAAGGTATTCTGGAACAGCCTGTGGCCTGAGGATGGGGGCAGAATTGTAGTATGGATCAGCCAAGGTCAGGGCTGGTGTATAAGCATAAGGATTGAAATTACCAAGTCCTAGCAATATCCAAAACCTAGGCTGACCTTGGAATCTGCGGTTACTGAGTATAGACATGAATGTATGTATAGGAGACAAACCAGTATCTGAAAGGAAGTCCACTACAGACCTAGAAATAAACTAAACACAGCCAGAATTGGAAGATCGGACATCCATGGATTGGAAATTAAGAATTTGTTACCAGGTGAGTAACAGGAAGTGTTGAATTAGACAAGGTTGACAAGGTGTTAACCTCACCATTTTATGGGCACATGAAAATTGGATATGCCCACTTTGGGGCATCCTGACACACTCTCTAACTAGAAAGTTGCAGATGTCACCACCACCCTCATTACCTTCAAGAGCAGCCCTGGATATAATTCATCAGCCACTAACAGTGACTAGAGTTTGTCCCTCCATGCCTTTCCCACCTTGAGGCAGAAATAATGGAACCGTGATCTGGGACAACAGCCACTTCTTGGTCCTTTGTTCCTTGGACGAAGAGTCGACTGGTTTTATTTTCTTTTTTCCCCTTGAGATGAAAGATGCATGAGTTCAAAATTTGAAACTTGAAAGGAAAAGAAATACAGAAGTCCTTTTGTTTCTTTCTAAACCTTTAAATTCTTTTCCAGATCATTTGCTTTCCCCCCTCCCTTTTTTTTTCTGAAAAGTACAAGCAGCCTTGGTGAAAGTAATCTTTTACTCCAAACCAAAAAGGATAGTTGAAAGACAGGAAACATGTTAGGCAGCATAGGTCCATTTAACATCTGCCAAGTCATTCTGAGTGATCCCCTTTCCTTCAGTCAATGAGGTCAAGTCCCAAGGATTAATTAAACTTCAGGAGAGTAGGGGGACTTGGATCCTGTCTTAGGACTTTCTCCTCCATTTTAAAGTAACAGGCATTTGTAAAAATGTTTTACAAATCATAAGATGCCATATTAGTGCTAGTTGTTATTAGAATTCCCAGGAAAAGGTCCTAGAGAGTTAAGGGAATTCTATCAGGTTTTATCTGACTAATGGTTGTGGGAAGAATTAATGGGAACATAGGGCAGTCTTGGCCTAATTGATCGTGCCCTTTCTTCTGAAGTAGCCTGACATAACTAATGAAGTTCTGTTGGAGTCTTGAAGACTCCCACTTTGGATAGTGTGTCATCTCAGGCATGTCCCTTCATCTCTCTGAGCCTCAGTTTCCTCATATGTAAAAAAGGAAACCAAAGCCAATAGCATGAACCCCACAAGGCTACTGTGAGGATCACATGAGAGAGAGGGTGTAGAGGATTCTGCAAATCTGAAAGTGCTTCTTTGGAAATGAAAGTTTTAGAAAAACAAAAGGCATCAATAAAAGATGTTGTTTAGAGAAAAGTGCTTAAAATATTCTATAAGCTCAAACTAGTATCATTCTCAAAGCTGCCCACCCCCAGTGAGTCTGAGAGGTCTTCAACATGTCTGTCTTCTCTTATACTGATGGGAGACCCTGGTTATGGCAGTTTCCACTGGGAAGAGAACAAGTGGGCTCCTTCTATGCCCCCCCAGAGGCGATTTATCCTTCCCTTGCCCAGTCTGAGCCAATCCAATCCAACAGGCATTTATTAAGAGTTGATTCTGTGTTGGGCACTGAGCTGGATACTGGGCTGGACACAGAACCAGACACTGGGATGTAAAATAGAAAAACCAGTCCTGTCTTCAAGTGGTTTCCATTCTAATCCTCAAAGCATGGAAAAATCTCCCTTCAGGGCTTCAAACACCAATATTTAGGACAGCAAAGGAGGGAATCCAAGATAGATTTTATTATTTCTTCTGTGTAAAATACTAGACCGAGTGCTGGCTGGACTTGAAGTCAGAAAAACCTGGATCCACATCTTTTTTTTATCTTATTTTTAGTTTATGGAATAAAACAAGTATTTCCATAACAGTAAAATTTTTAAAAGATTGACATGAAACTATAAATCTACTATACTCAACTTCTTGCCTCAAATACTTACTACCTGTATGTAACCCTAGGCAAATCCTTTAAGCTCTCTGCTTCAGTTTACTCATCAGTAAAGTTGAGAAGGCAGCTGGATGGCTCAGTGGCTAGAGCACTGGACCTGGCATCAGGAAGACCTTAATTCAAATCTGGCCTTGGACACTTCCTAGCTGTGTGACCTTGGGCAAGTCACATCACCTTGTTTGCTTTAGTTTCCTCATCTGTAAAATGAGCTGGAAAAGGAAATGGCCAACCACTCCAGTCTCTTTGTCAAGAAAACCCCCAAATAGGGTCACAGAGAGTTAGACATGACTGAACAACAATAAAAACAAATATGGGGGCATTCAACCAAATGGCTTTTCTGATGTCCCCTTGCCCCACGATCAGCCCAGATTGGTGGTAGATAACATTTGGGGGATTCTTAGCTCCACCAACTCTCATTTTTCATTCCATCTCAGACCTTCAAGGAGACCTTTAAGCAAGGTCTCTATTGCCTTCTTGTTGGAGGAAAAGGGGTAGGAACCCAGGCCTGCAAATTCATTACCATAGTGAATTTGTGGTATGGAAACTCCCTCCCCAGGCATAGATGGCCATTCATCTGGGACTTACTGTTCCATCTTAGGGAGCTTCCTACAGCAGAGAGAGGCTGAGGTCTTCAGAACGTCAGTATGTGCCAGGATGTGGTAGAATTAGGACATGGACTAGTCTTCCCTAGAGTTCCCCAAAAACAGCTTTACTAACAGCAATATAGAATGCAGAGTGCATCAGCCCACTTGCCTGATGCAAATTCTCCATGTGAACAGGCTGAGGAGCCAAATTCTGGAACAGGATGATGACATGGAAGGGAAATGCTGTACAGGGGAATCTTCCAATTACCTTGGGAGTTATAGGCTCATTGATTATAATCATCCCCACTTTGCAGATGAAGAAACCGAGGGTTGGGGACCTTACGTAACTTTCCTCTGATCATACAGCTAATTTAGAAAAGTATCAGATTTAGAAAAGATATCAGATTTCAAGCCAAAATCCATCCTTAATTTGGAGTTCTTAATCTAGGGTCCACAGACCCTCAATGGGTCCAGGGGTGGATTTCAAGAACTTGGATAAGAAAAAAATTCCATCTTTACTTTCACTAATGTCTCATCGAAATTCTGAGAAAGGGCCTTCACACTTGATCTGGCTGGCTGTCCAAGGAGTCCAAAGCTCAGAACCCCTGGTCCACGTCCAGCAGTTTGTTCTAACACCATAATGAAGATGCTAAATGCTGTAGCTTCCTTCCAGTCTCATCATGCCCTCCCTTCTCTGACGTCTATCTCCCCATTGCCAACAAAGACCCATAGGCTGATCAGTTGGTTATTTTCTTTCTTTCTTTAGAAAGAGAAAAAAAATGCCTAAAGCCTGTGAATGGGAAAGCCAGCTGTTCTCAGAAGAAAGTGTCAGGACAAAGGGACCTTAACAACAAAGACCTCAGAAACTGAGAAGAAAGCAAAGGAGCCTGAGGAAAGCCAGCCTCAGCATCTTGAAAACTGACACCAACACCTCTGGCGGTGGCAACGTTCACTCCTGTACTGCTGTTGTTATGGAATCAGGGGGTTTAACCAAAGCAGTTTCAGGCTAACTTAGAGGAGCCACACAGGGGGCCTGAGGAGAGAATCTCATCTTGGGAGGACAAGCAGATGAGGAAGGGGATGGGTATGGGGGCCACCTTGGGTGCTGAAGTCTTTGTAATTGTTATTAAGCAAAGAAGATTAGGCAAAGAAAAGTTTGTGCCTTGGTGAGCACAGCCCATGGTTAAGCCCTTTACGCATGGAAGCCAGCCTTCCTAATCACGTCTAAGGTTACACTTACCCAGTCACCCACACTCAATATCCCTGTGGCTTTATGGGGCAACAGGTGTTCCTAACATGCGTGAGCTCACAGGAAATTAACAGATCGAGGGGGAAAATGATGTCTGCCCTGTGAGTCATGAGACAGCACATTCAAAGGAAGAAACTTTATCCTTTTACCTAGAAACTGGATATAAGGAGAGAAAACTCAAATCTCATTCCCTGCCCTGGTGTCCCAACCCCCACCGCCCTTTAATCTCCTCCAACTGGTCCAGACTTCAGGGTATCTCTTTATCCATTTGACTGTTTCAGGGAGAAGGTCGACCTATTAACCACTTTTATGCCAAGGCTTGGACCAAGGGGCAAAAGTCATTGAGAACAGTGTCTGAACAGGCACCAGAAGGCCCAGTGGGTTCTGGGTTGGGTTCTGACGTTGACCTTGCCCTCAGCAAGCCTTTTATATCTCTGTAGTCAAGTCTAAATTCAATTCAAGGCAGCTCAACAATTCCTAAATGCCTCCTGTGTGCCAAGTACCCTGCCAGATGCCAGAGATAGAAAAGAAAAAAAAAGGAAAATTCAATTAGTCAGTCAACAAGTACTCATTATATATCAAACTCTGGGCTAAGCACCAGTTCTTTCCTTCTTTATTTTTTGGGGGGAAATAACATGTAAATAGATAAGTAAAAGCAAAACAGTGGGAGAAGGAAAGAGGACCAAGGAAAGGCCTCTCCTTAGAAGTGATATCTGAGCTAAACATTGAAGGAAGCTAAAGATCCTAAGAGGTGAAAAGGGAGGGCATCCCAGTGTGAGCTCCACACTTATGCAAAGGCTCAGACAAGACATAGGACATCCAATTTTTTTGGCCAGCTCATTTACTTGGAACATAGAATGAATGATGGGGAATAAGAAGAATTGTCTGGAAAGGAGGGTGGCAGTCAGATTGTGGTGGGTAACAAATGCCAGGTGGAGCTGATTGTATGTTCTCCTGGAGGCCATGGGGAGTCACACTGATATTTAGATAGGAGACTTCCATGTCTCTGCACTCTACATCTCTGACAGAGCTCTCCCTTTGGGCTGCCCAATGTCTAGACAGATCCCAGCTTTGTTACCTGGAAAAGAAAAAGAATGATGAGTGGGAGAGGGTGAGCCCATGAGAAGTAGGTGGGGAGCAGAGTTCCTGGTGCAGGAACCCAGACCTTGGCCTATATGACCATGTGAATCTAGAGGGGTCATTTCAGGGCCCCAGTGATTGAGAAGCCAGGCTCTTTGCAGTTGTTTAATCAAACTAGCCCCTGTAAACTGGGAAAAGCCTCTTCCTTGGAGGAAGGGGTGGAGAAGAGGGAGAGAAATTTGATAAAATCACAGATTTCAAGCTGGAAGGGGCTACGGGTCATTTGATCTGAGACTCAAAGTGTCCAAATGTGCCCAAGAGCACATTAGGGAGAAAACAGTCAGAATCTGAATCCAGATCTTCTGCTTCTAAAGGTAATATTTGTTCTTAAGAGTTCTTGGAGGAAAAGGACCTACACGTACAAAAGTATTTAGAGCAGCTCTTTTATTAGTGGCCAAGGAATGGAAATTGAGGGGATGCCCATCAATTGGGGAATAGCTGAACAAGTTGTGGTATATGAGTGTAATGGAATACTATTGTGCTATAAGAAATGATGAACAGGAAGACTTCAGAAAAACCTGGAAAGACTTATATGAACTGATGCTGAGCAAAGTGAGAAGAACCAGGAGAACACTGTACACAGTAACAGGCATATTGTGCAAAGACTAATTTTGATAGACTTAGCTCTTCTCAGCAATGCAGGGATCTAAGACAACTACAAAAGATGAGTGATAGAGAATGCTGTCCACATCCAGAGAGAGAACTGTGGAGTCTGAATGAAGATTGAAGCAGACTCTTCTCTCTCTTTTTTTGTTTAGTTTTGTTCTGGGTTTTTTTTTTCTTTCTCATGGTTCCTCCCATTCATTCTAATTCTTCTATACAATATGACTAATGTGAAAATATGTTTAATAGGAATGTATATGTAGAGTCTATATCAGATTACATGCCATCTTGGGGAGAGGGGAGGGGAGGGAGGTGGAAAAAATGTAAAACTTATGGAAGTGAAGATTGAAAACTAAAAATAAATAATTTATTTTTTAGAAAAAAAGAGTTCTTGGAGATTCACTGGAGGACCCTTCACATTATTTCTAGCACTCCCTAGAAAATGATTTTCTGGAAATCATCAGTGAGAGTTAAAGGAAAGAAATTATAACAATAAGTTCAAATCCCCAGAAGTGATTTTGACATCACCTCTGCTCACCATTAGGACTCAATAACACTTTCTATATGGTCTTGAGGGAGACACTTTTCCAGGGAAATTGGTGTTGATTGTTGTCTTCCTTAATGATACATTTAATTAAAATATTTACATGACGCAAGATGTAGGAGGAAATCATTGAGTCTGGAGTTCCAGAGCCTTTGTTTGAAGCCTGGCTTTGATCCTTACTAACTGAATGACCTTGGATAAGTCCTCTGCCCTCTCCAGCCTTCACTTATAAAACAACGGAGAAGACTAACTTCTCCCTAAAGTCCTTGCCTGCTGTAAATCGGAGGTCCTATGACCTAAAGATTTTCATCTTTAACTGAGGTATCCTGCCTCTTTTATCCTTGAACCTATCCCCTTCCTTTGGTTGTCAAAGGAATGCCCAAACTGCCAAAAACTAATCTTTCCCCAAAGCGGAAATCAACCACCCCCCAATTCCTCATAGCCACAGCCCTTTGAGCTTTATCTTCCACAGGTCTCAGCTGAGAAATGGGAGCGAGCACCTAAGAAATGCCATTGAAGGATAAACACCATGAAGGAGAAGCTTTGCTGCATCTTGTTTTTTACAAAGAAGGTTCTACCTATTGGCTCACTTTTACAGATTCCAACTCCTGCAGCTGACTGGAAGGCTCTGGCTTGCTTGCCACCTCCTGAGCGATGAGGAGAAGGGTTGCTATCTTCGTGGGGACACGCACAGACGCACCCAGATGTCTTCGAAGGCTTCAGCTCCATCTCTGCTTGCCTCTAAAGGGGCAGGAAGTGAGGGCCCACCCAGAGAAAAAACTTCAAGGAAGGACTCCAAACCAGAGGCTAACATGGGATGGTCAGAAGGCAAGTCAGCAGAGAAAAGACTGCAGAGAAGATCCAGCCAAAACCTCAAACTTTACCATAGTCCCCCAAGTGTAGATCACACAGCCATCGCAAGAGATCTCCAACGTCATACAGAGTCATAAATAAGCAATAGGCAGCCGCTGGTTTTTAGAGAACAGACTTTTAAGGCTGTAGACCACTGACTCCAGACTGTCCTTAGCTGGATAGATCCGGACTCTTTGCTATGTGGCAAAACAAGGGATGATGAGTGAAAAAAGTGGGCATGGGAGAAGGAGAAGCGGCTCCTGCCTCCCAGCCCCGTTTCCCAGTGGATATTCAGCAAGCTCCTCCATTCACCCGGACTGTTTGAGAGACTTGGCTTTGTCACCTGAGACTTCACTTGGTGACCTTAGTTAAGTCACTGTGACTGTGGCTAATAAGGTAAAAAAGTAACATCGGTCATGAACTTTAAGTCTTGCAAACCCCTCTATTCACAATCCCTTATGTGATTCTCATAACTATCCTGGAAGGTGTGTGCTATTATTGTCCCCATTTTACAGAAGATGAGACTGACCTTGAAAGAGATTTGGATGAATTGCCCAAGGTCACACAATCAGTAAGCCTCTGAGGCAGGATTCCAACCTGGAAGTTGGACGAAGGCTGTCCGGTATGCCCCCCCTGCTGCCATGATGTGTTAAAGATCTCTCCCAGTGTTTTATATGCCATGGCAAGGATCACAGAGCTAAAAGGGACCTGAGAGACCATTTAACCCAACTCCCTCATTTTACAGAAGAGGAAATTCAGGCCCAGAGAGGGGAAGAGACTTGGCCATCATCACAGAAGTGATTAAGGAACAAAACCAGCCATCAAAGCAGACATCCTTGGATTTCCTAGCAGCCTTCCTTCCAGGGCCGTGTACCCCCGAGGAAACACTTTATCTCACTCCTGCTTCAGCTTTTGGGATGATTTCAGCACCATCAACCCTTCCGGTGGGTTTGTGTCTGGATGTAGGCTAAGCTCTGGACTTTTATATTTCTTCTAGCTTCTCATAGGATTATAAATTTAGAACTGGAAGTGACCTCCAAGATCACCTACCCCAACTTCCTTAATTTTTACAAATGAGAAAACTGAGGCTTACAGAGGTGAAACAATTTGCCCAAGGTCACACAAGGTGACAAGTGACAACACCAAGATTCAAACCTAGGTTCCTACTCAGCCCTCAGACTTCTCACATCTAAAAGCACCCAGATCTTCATCTGGAAGAAATAAATGCAGCAGGACCAAAGAAGCACACGCCTGAAATGTCTTGGCATGAGAAATCTCCCCAATTTTCAGGGCAATAAAGGATAAATTATGACTCTCAGGACCTGGACCTAATACAGTTTTGCTGGGTTCATGCATGGGCAATAGAATAAAAAGGTTTCAACTCTGTGGCTCATGAAGACATATGGGCTACATAGACCTTGAATTTTCCAATAGAGAACTTGTTGAAATTGTTAGACACACTCCAAATTAAAGCTCTCCCCTAAGGTCTGTTCATGGTGTGGTGGTACCCCCTCAGTTCTCAGAGACTACTCAGGGGTACACAGGATCTCAAGGGTCCTCAAGAGCTAGGAGTCCTTAAATGTGGACCCTGTGGGGGAGGAGCATCTAAGATGCGGTGGGTAAGAAAGCTGGCTTTGGAGTCAAGAAGACCTGAGTTCAAATCCTGCTTCAGAAGCTTACTAACTGTGGACCCTTGGCAAGTCACTTCTGCTTGCCTCAGTTTCTTCTTCTATAAAATGAGGATGGTTAACAATAGTGCCAATCTCAGAAAACAGTTATAAGAATATGACATATTACATTGAAGTAGCTAGAAAATCTGAAGGTTAGCTATTATGTATTTGTACACTTATGCATTGTGTCTTTAACTATAGAGTTCATTGTTGTTTGACTACAACACTGCCTCAAGTTTCTGCCAAAGCTAAGCAGGTGCTTTTTGAGCCTAGATGCCCTGGGCATTTAAAAAACTTCCCTTGGCTTGTACCGTGGGGCAGGAGACATACCATATTCCAAAGCTTCTTCCAAAAGCCAAAAAAAGAATCACAGACATAGAGTCTGAAGGGACCTCAGAGCTCCCCCAATCTAACATCCCAGACCCATCACAGAGGGGCAAAAAGTATAGCAGCTCCCTGAATGCAAGGGTTTTTTTTCTCTTGGTAACCCCAGCCTCCAGCACATTACTTAGAACACAGTAGACACTTAATACATGCTTTATAATAACTGGCACTATTTGAAGAAACCAAGGAGCACGAAGAGGAAATGACTTATCCAAGATCACATGGGACATACATGGCAGAGTTGGGATTTGAACACAGACCATTAGATTCCAAGTCAACACTCTAACCATTATGAATGGATACTTTTAATAATTTTTTATGAATGACTTTGGGTTTCCCTGGTGCTGAGCACATAGTTTTGCAATGGAATCAGGCAAAGATATCCCTAACTGTGAGTTGTTTCAGGCCAGTCACCTTTGATGTCATGGTCCCTTTCCATCCACAAGTAATGTAAAGCAGGAGCCATTCAGGAGATGGGCTAAGTTGAAAGGGGTCGAGCAGTGGAGATTGACCTTGTCTTTGGAGTCTCATCAAAATACTGTTTATTTTATTTTTTTAAATATGAAGTAAACGCCCAAACCCATTATCCTCCAGCAGGCTGAGGCATGCACATCTTTCTGCCTAGCATATTTTTAGTCCTCTGTAAGGAGATGAAAGTTGAAGGCTGGGGAGGAGGGAGAATCTCTAAGCCAGGAAGAATTTTAGAAAGATCTGTGGAGCTGCTTTATTTTCATAGTCAGCCAAAAATGATGTTTTGTCTTGGGCATTTTTCCAGAGAAGAAAAAGGGAGCTCAAGGTACCTGGAAGAAAAGAGGTATGCAGTTTCGCTGTTTGTGACTGGTGTAAAGATGCTAATATGAGCAGTATTAAGAAAGGAGGTTCATTTTCAACCACAGAGGTTTTCCCACGAATGACCCATAAAATGGCACATCCATGTCTTATTACATGAGTCAATCTTCAATTTTTCTAAGAAATGAAAAAATCAGGTTCCTCTCTGGTGCCATTTGGGTAGGGAAAGCAGAGAATGGAAAAAAGAACAGGCAGACTGAGCGTGAAAGAGATGGAAGAGGAAGAGAAAGCAAAGAGATGCAAAGAGAACGAATGAGGTAGAGGAAAGGAGGGAGGAGGTGGGAGAGGGAAACAGACAAGGAAGTGGAGAGGCAGACAGGCTAGAAAAGAGACAAGAGGAAGGGGAGTAAAAAAAAAGAGAGAGGGACAAAGAGGAGGGGTGAGGGAGAGGAAAGGAGATGGGAGAGGCAGAGACAGAAAGACACAAGAGAAGGAAGGGAGAGACAGAGACAGGAGAGAGAAAGAGAGTCATAGAGAGAGATAACCTACCCCTGCCTCTCTCTCCCCAAGGGGTCTCTAGGGTAAAATGAACACATATCTGTCCTCAAGATCAGGTCAGTTTCTTTCCTTGACTCTGTCCCCACTTGGAAATAAAACTCCAGGAGTTTGTTTTTACTTTTAAAAAGGGCAAATAATGGAATCTCCAAACTCCTGACCAGCTTGACTTCCATTCCTGGGCAGACCATAGACCTTTGGCATCAGTCTGGTGGGGTCTATGGACGTCTCTGTAACAAATAAACATTGATTAAGTGCTTACTATATGCCAGGTACATATACAAATAAAAACAAAGACAGGGACTGCCTCAAGGAGCTTCCAATCTAATGGCCAAAAAAAGGACATAAAGGGAAGGTGAAGAGTGTAGGGGAAGGGGGCGGGGGGCATACCCAGCCAGGGCATATCAGAGAGATCCAGAGAAGTCCAAACTAGGGAGCTGGTGGGAAATGGCAATGTCTTTAAATACATAAAATAAACCACAGCCAAGTACAAGGTAGGGAAGGTGTGACCAGATCAGAGCTGAAAAGGGATGTCCTGAAGGGGACTGAAGTCCAGACAGGGCAGTGGAGCCCATGAAAATCAACACTAACTTGGCCACATTGGGAGAGTCAGGGTGAGCAGGCCAGTGGAGGCGATGATCCCACTGTTGTCTGCACTGGTCACCAAGGCTTAGAAAGAAAGGTGGCCAGGGTGGGGAGGAGCTTCTGAGAGAGCTGTGCCATGGCTGATATTATTTCCTATTTTACAGATGAAGAAACTGAGGCATAGAAAGACTTAAGTGATTTGCCTTTGGTCCCACAGCCAGGAAATAATGCAAGTCTTCCTGATTCCAAGTTCTTCGCTCTATCATCTATGCCATCTTGTCCAAGGAGGGATTGAAATTTAGGTCTTCCTGACTCTGGGCCCCATATCCTCTTCCCTACATATTCTGCCTCTCCTGAGGACAGATGAACTAAGTATGGGTGAGTAGGGCTAGGTGTCTTGGAGGCACCTTCCAGCTCAGAGATCTGGGATCCTGAGACTTGCCTCCTCTAGCATAAACAATGATGAATTCCTACCTAAGGAAGTCAGGGAGGAAAAGTCTTATTGGATGAGTAGCCCCTGGGGAACCTCTCCTGGAACCTGCCTACAGCTGTGCTGTGAATAATAGAGAACATAGAGAGAAGCCTCTTGAGGAAGCGTTTTCCACTCCTCCTCTTCATTTTTCCAAAATCTCCAGTCTAGCCTGTCATAGTAGAAAAAGCCTTGGATTTGGAGTGAGAGACCCTGAGTTCAAATCCCATCTCTGATGCTTACTAGCTATGTGACTTTTTTATAAACAATTGGGCCTCAGTTTCCTCCTCTGTAATTTAGATGGTTAGACTAATGGAGTCATAAGGTCCTTTAGGTTCTATAGCTGGGATACAGGGATGATGCCATCTTCAGATTTGGGGACATATCACTTGGATGCCCCAGCTAGCAGTATCCCTGGAATTTTAACTCTTGGGGCATCATTGCCTCTAGTGTGAGAAAGACAACTTGGAGTAACAGGCAGAGTCATGAAGACCTGAGTTCAATCTCTCCTCTGGAGCTCACTAATTGTGGGAAGGACCTAGCTTTCTTTCTTCCCCAGAGAGTGGTTAGAGGGTGAAGGCAGGTGTCAAACCTCTCTTGGCTGAAATCTTCACATAGAACCTTGGAAAGGGCCCTCTTCTAGATAATGCTTCCCCCACTTAGGAGTGCCCAGACAGCAGGACACCAAATAGCAGAGACCATCACACAAAGGTGTCTGAAACCATGAGAAGATGCCCTTCCTCTAACTACTGATGAAAATACCAGGTGTTAGAAAAGGATCAAAGGCTGAGAACTAGGAAGGACCTCAGACCTTACCTGGTTCAACCCCTTGATTTTATGAATGGGGAAACTGAGGCCCATAGAAGTAAAGAGGGTCCTTTGTTTTGTCATGAACCTGTGCTGGAGAAATCATCTCCTGATGGGCACCAGAGGAATGAGGGATCAAAGGGAATCTCTGAGAGTGAGCAGGGCCAGTGATCTAAATCAGGAACATCACCCTGAGTCATAACTGGGTTCAGGGATAAAGTCTCCTCTCAGCTCTGCCAACGATAGGGGAGATGCCCTCAGACACAAGCTCAGACTTCATGGGCATTCCAAAAGAAGGGTTCAGACTTCAAAAAGAGAAGAGATCTATGCCTATCTATGCCTATGTCTGGAGTCTGGCAGTTAGAGGGAGGATCGCAGGATTCAGACAAATCTGAGGAGCAAAACCTGGAATTATTGAGCCACTACCTGCATTTTGATAGTTCTGATTTTTCTCTGGGCCTCAGTTTCTTCACCTGTAAAATGGGGGAGGGGACTAGATGATCTCTGAGGTCCCTTCCAACTCTTGACCTATGATCTCCGACCTTTCCCTTATGAGGCCCCGAGCTAGGCTGTTTTCCAGCTCTGTCAAGAGGCTTTTAGCAAAGCCAGACCTCTTTGAGCAGGGGTGTTGTTTGTAGCCATCCTGCCAAGAAATTCTGTCCCTGCAGCATCTGGTGGCCAGGCCCCTCCTTCCACTGTATCGTGAATGTAGGTATTTCTTTTGGGGCTGGCATCCTGGGCAGGGGGCCAGTGTAGATGCTTCATCTTTCGTATTCCTATAGGAGCAGAACTTGTTTGTATGTGTTTGACTGTGTGTGTCTGAGAGAGCCAGGGAAGGTAGGAGAGATAGTCCTGTGCTAACCAAGGGACCAGGTGAGGAAGTGCTGCAGATGCTCAGGCCCATCTCACAGGAGATATATGACCTGTATCACCCAGTGTGTGTGTGTGTGTGTGTGTGTGTGTGTGTGTGTGTGTGTGTGTGTGTGTGTGTGTGTGTGTGTGTGTATACATATACAGATGTGGATGTTTACATATATGTGCATGTGTGTATGTGTATCTGCCTTCGGTGTTCCCCTTATGGGAGCCCCAAGAAGCAGCTCACCCCACAGTTAGACTGTGTAATAGGAAGCCCCTGGCCACAACCTAGGGGACGAAAATGTCTTGGTCACATATTGGGACAATTTTTCCTTGACCAGAGGCTCCTCACACTGGGAGGACAAAGTGATCAATAATTATTTGTTGATTAATTGATCAGTTAATGCTACTCCTATGACCCTGGGCAAGGCACTTGCCCTCCTTGGCCTTAGTTTCCTCATTTGTAAAATTAAAGGCTCTTCATTTCTTTGTTTGTCATGGGCCCTCCCCCCACTCACACCCCATCCCAGCCTTTGACAACCTAGTGATGCCTAAGGATCTCTTTTTAGAATCATGTTTTTAAATGCATAAAATAAAATATAGAGGAAAATTACAAAGGAAACTGATTTTATTGAAAGTCATTGAAATATGTCCAAAATAAGATCATGGACCCCATCTTAAGAACTTTTGGACAAGATGATGTTAAAGACCCCTTCAAGTTAAAAAGCCCTATGGAAATCTAAGCCTGAGAAGATGATGATAGATTTGGAATCAAAGAACTGGTTTCGAATCCCAACTCTCTTACCTGCAGATATAAATGACCTTGGGAAAGTCATTCATGCCTTGTCTGTGAAATGAAAGAGCTGAACTCAATAACTTCTAAGGTCTCTTCCAGGGCCAAATCTATGGTCTTAAGTTTCTTCAGCTGTAAAGCAAGGGGGTTAGACTGGGTGACCCCAAAGGTCTCTTCCTGATCTAAATGCAGGATTTGTGAGATAAATGTTTCCCATTTCAAACTCTTTTCTCTCCCTATCCTACCCCACTCCATTTTTTTAGCTTTTCTATGTCAAGGACTCTGAGCTGGGAGACCCACCAGAGCTAATCAAACCCAGCAGATTTCATTTCTAAGAGTTCTGATGACAGTTTATCTGGCTTCCAGAGAATTTTAAAATAAGTAATTCAAATAACATCAGGGAATCAAACGCAACTGGTGGGTTTTTCAAAAAAGAATTAAGAAGACTGGCTCACTCAGAGTGTTTACAGGGGTCTGGGAGGAGGGTAGCCAGCCTTGGTGTGGGGTTCAATACAGAGATGATTCTAGAAGAAACCAAGGAACTATTCAAGGACCCTGCAGCCTGTGTGCCTTCAAGGCTCCGGAGATATGAGCCCTTTGAGCTGACGATTGTCATCCACATTGTCCACCATCTTTGAGAGCCCCATGGCTAATGAGCTCCTCTGAGCATTCATTAAAGTCTTGGCCTTCTCTTAGCATAGAATATGCTGCCCTCTGCACTTGCAATCAGAGATGCCCTCACAAGTTCAGTTTGAAGAACAGTTATAGCTAACCTGTAGTTGGCATTTTTATAATTTGCAATGCGCTTCAAAAATGCTATTTCATTTTAGCTTTCTAGCAATTCTGCGATAGTAGTGCCATTATCATCCCTAACTTACAGATAAGGAAACTGAGGTAGACCAAGGCCATGCAGTGTTGGAAGCAGGATTTGAAATCGGGTCTTCCTGACTCAAGAAAACTCTTCTTCCTGAGTTCAAATCCAGCCTCAGACACTCACTAGCTATGTGACCCTGGGCAAGTCACTCAACCCTGTTACCCTCAGTTTCCTCATCTGTTAAATGGACTGGGGAGGGAAATGGCAAACCCCTCCAGTATCTTTGCCAAGAAAACCCCAAATGGAGTCACAGAGTCAGACATGACCAACAAATGGTTAAACAACAACATTCTCACTCCAGGCCCAGCTCTCTATCCACTGCATCACCCAGTTGCCTAAGGAAAAGAATAGCAGGGGGAAAAGGCCTCTGCAGACTTCATCCAGCATCTTTCCACCACATTCCGCTGGTTCTGAAAGGGCATCCTTCCAAGGTAATGGATGTGGATTAAATGAGTAGCCCTTTTGGTGAGGGGCAAGGGGAAGTTATAGGGGAATTCAGGCCCCAGCTGGGCCATCCCTTAGTTCCATGACCTTGACAAAATCTCTTTGTCTCTATGCCCTATTTATCTCATTCTCATCTATGAATAAGGGGTTTACTCTAGAATCAGATGCTGTTAGCCTGGAATCTGTGACAGTATTTTGATGACTGTATTTCATTATAATTGGTTTCCTTCATCTTTAATTTTATTCATTTGAGAAGGAATTCTGAGAAGGAATCGAGAGACTTCACTAGCCTGCCTGCAGGATACCAGAAAGGTCAAGAGCTATTGGACTGGGCAATGTCCAAGGTTGCTGCCAGTAAAGTGACAATGCTCAATCCACAGGTCAGTCTCTAACCCTCCAAACCCTCATCAGTGGCTAACTCCTCACCAGCTTCTTAGTTTTCTTTTAATATTAACAAGGCTTAACCTTCCAGGGTTAACAAAACGTCACGTTGAGGTCTCAGACAATGAAAGTTTATGCAAGGCAAGAAGGAGGGAGGGTGAAATGGGCTAGGAAGGAGGCCCAAGAGGAGAGGAGCATGGCCAGGTCACTCCTGCTCCATACTCTGGAGGAACTGTGGGCAAGCCCTGATCTCCCCAGGCCATAGTTTCTTCCTCTATACAATGAGAAGGTTGGACAACATGGGCTCAGATGTTCTTTCCATTTCTGGATATGACACAAAATCATTCAACCTCCTGGGCCTCAGTCTCCTCCTGTTATTTGCAAGGAGATAGACCTCTGAGGTCCTGTCTGGTTTTAGATCTACGATCCTCTGACCCAATACTCTTCTGAAATTTCTTTACTTCTCCATAGAAATCACAGTAAACTCCTTTGTAGTCTCTGTTACGTGACTAAAGAGCATTTGGGGGACAGGGGGGTGGAATACTTAGCGTTTGGACTGTAGGATACTAGAAATTGTAACAGACCTGAAGGAGGTCATCCCATCTCACTCCAGTGGGAAAGCCCTGTTTATAAAATGTAGGATTGTTCATGAATAGTAACTCTTCCCCAACCCTGAAGCATGCTAATAGTCTTTCGCTCTCTACCTTGTGTTCACAGCCCATTATGGTTAAAAGGTATTGAAATCTAATGAGATCCTTTTTGACTCATCCAACCAGCACTAGTGTCTTTGAAAGGTTACCTTCCAAATCAGCAGGATGTAGTGAAGACATGCTGGGCCTGGAGTCTGGAGAGACTGCTTCATTCCTCTAGGTCTCACTGTCACCATCTATAAAATGGGTATGTCAGTAGCCACAGTGCCTGCCTCACACAGTTAGGCTCAGTGAGAAAACACCTGTTGGAAAAGCAATTGGCAAGGCTTCCAGTGTTAGCAAAATGTCACCTCCTTAGCAGTTTTCTTCCACTTCCTTCTCTGGGCTCCACTCCTAACTCTCTGCACATCTTTCTCTACCATTGTACCAGGTGGGCCCCTTCCCCTCCCCTCAGTCTCAACTTTGTGTGTTGCCTTCCCCCATTAGAATATAAGGTCCTTTAGGGCAGGGGCTGTCTTATTTTCTTTGTAACTTGTGTAACTTCTATGCACTTGGCACAGTCCCTGGTACATAAGAAGTCCTTAATAAGACTTGTTGACTCATCAATTTATTAACAAGTCATTTAAGGAAATTTTGACATTATAAGTTAATTTACTGTCCTCAAAGAGAAAAGAATTGGCAAGGAAAATTTTTGTTTCTTTGATGCTTGCCATTCTCAATTCAGAAGAAGAGGTCTACCATTTTAACTTAACCCAGTGTCTAGGCATAAGTAATAGGAGAAAAGCTGGTCTGGAAAACCACTCTTCTTGAGTTTGGGGGGGTTTTCCTCTCCCATTATATTCTTTGGAAACGTGGGAAGCAGCCACACAACAGCAGGAGAGTCATGATACAGATGTGGGGGAATGGGGTTATGAGAGGTGACAATGAACTAAGGAATTCCCAGGAGACCATACTGTTGAGAATAGAACCTGGATGAGCCATGTGGCATTCTGGGCTGTTGACTGGGGGAGGTGTGTGTGAACTTTTATCCCTCCTCGTACCCTGACTTTGGGGACCAGTGAGTCACTGGAATTGCTTGTTTTATTTAGGTCCAGACCTGTGATAGCAGTGCTAGGGTATTATCATCATGGAAACTCCCACCTCAAGGGCTGATGGGCAGTTAACTTGGAGAGTTGCCTAAGAAACCACTGTGAGGCTGAAGTGAAATCAGAGGGTCACCCAGCTAAGAGTGATCCAGTCATGAAGATGATAACTATGATGACGATGATGATGGTGGTGATAATGATGACAGTTGGTGCCTCAGAGAGATGGCTGGCCTTGGAATCAGGCAGTCCTGGGTCTCTATCCTGTCATGCCCAAACCCTGGCTCTCTCATCCTAGGCAAATCACTGAGGGAGTGCCCGAGCATGAAAACCTCCAAGGCTCTCGGTTACAGACAAGTGACTGGTACACATTGGTGGCTTCCTCTGCTCTGCTGCCAAGTGATTTTCCTAAAGCACAAATCTGATCCTGTCCCCCATCCTCATTCTATATACCATGGTGGTTCCCTATTACCTCCAGGATCAAATGTAAAATCATCTGGCATTTCAAGTCCTTCCCAATTTGGCCCATTCCTATCTTTCCAGTCATCTGACTTTTCTCCTCTCCACTCACACTATGAGCCAAGAACACTGGCCTATTTGCTACTCCTCACACACACATTCCAGGGGCAGATGGGTGGCTCAGTGGATAGAGTGCCTGAACTCAAATGTGCCTCAGAAACTTGCTAGCAAGCTGTGTGACCCTGGGCAAGTCACTTAACCTCTGCCTTCATTTCCTCACTTGTCAAATGGATAGTAATAGCACCTACTCCCCAGGATTGTTGTGAGGATCAAATGAGATCATTGTAAAACACTCAGCAGAGTCCCTGCAACATGGTTCAGCATTTTAAAAATTCAATAGACATTGTTTATCAACAATGCCAGTATTTTAATAAAAGAATGGTCCTTTGGGGTCTCAGATCAAAGACAATCATGACTGAGAGCTCATTGGAAGAGGGGTGTTCCCAAGGGTACCAATCAACTCTGACTGATTAACAATTGCTGTTGTCTTCCTCCTTTGTTTTTGAAGAAGACCATGACATCAGAGAAATGATGACATGACTTGCACTTGACTTTGTTTTGAGTGAAGGAGGGCTGTGCAGGTCACCAACCTCACTTTCTCCTCCTGAGCCATCTGGGTCCAGTGATCAGATATTCATTAGAATGATTGGAAATATCCCCAGTTAACAATTAATGAGAGAATGAATATTACAGTGAGGGAGGGGCTGAACCTATTCAAATGAACTTCTATTGTGTCACTTACTTGGAAGTTCCCCCCAGCCTTAGGCAACCTATTGAGAGTTTATCCCCACCCAAACCTGAGGAGAGCCCAATGGCTTCCCCACCTAGGTGGGGTCTCATTATCAGTAATGTCCTCAAAGAGACTGAACTTTTGAAATCAGGACTTTAGGAAAAGGAGGTGAACTCTGAATCTCCCCAAATCATTGGTTCTTAATAACTATTCCTCTCAATAGTAAGTGCTATATGCATGTTCACTATTATCATTAAATATGTTTGCACCAACTATGCTCCATACTTCCTTCAAATCCCAGCTAAAATCTCACCTTCTACAGGAAGACTTTCTGACACACACACACCCCACAATTCTAATATCTATTAATTATTTCTTATTTATCATGTCTATGGCTCATTTGTACATAGCACCTGCAGGTTATCTCCCCCAGTAGACTGAGTTCCTTGAGGTTAGAGACTGCCTTTTGCCTTTCTTCAGATCCCAATGCTTGATAAATGCTTCTCGATTGACTAATCATATCCGTGAAATTGTGCGTCTGTTCTGAAATAATAATCAAAACTGGCATTTATAAAGTGCCTTGTGGTTAACCAGTCCCTACCTTCATCATCCCCATCTCTCACACACAGTACATGAGATTAATCCTTCACCAGCCAGAGTCAACATAAGCGAGAAAGCAGAAGGTAAGGTGAGTGAGATGGATGGGCTGGATTTGGACCAGGCTTTGTGTCTGATTTCTGTTCAGGATGAGATGGTGCTCATCGGATTTCTTTGTGCTGATACTAAAGATGTTTGTCTGCCCAGCTGGGAAGAGTGCTGCTTCCCCTCCCTGCCCCCTGTGCTGTTGATGGTCCCCCTGCCCCCTCCTGGGCTTTAGAGCACTCAGGTTACCATGGGGATCCCTTCCCCCGCTCAGGACCACATTGCTTTCTCCGGCTGCCTGCTTGATACCTTGCCAAGCTGGGGAGGGCTTGGAGTATCAGTAACAATGCCTTGCCAGGATTCAGCTGGAGGTAGAAAAATGTGGAATGCAGAGGTGAGAGATTAAAGGTGGGAGGGAATGGGAAGGAAGACCCTTTTTAGTATTAAACCCTGAAGGAAAACGAAGGGGAGAACAATTCTGGCCCAGTGAAGCCCCTTATTACTCACAGCTGTCCAGAGACAGCCTGATAGGGGAAAGGGCATCATATCTGGTCTGTGGGACAGTCACAAGTCACTTCAGCTCCAAGAGCCTCAGTTTCCTCATCTGCAAAATGAGGCTCCCTTCTGCCTCTATCTCCTATGATGCCTCCTGCCCCTCTTGGACTGTCTATATCAGGGTTTCTTAACCTTCCTATGTGCCACGGACCCTCCGGAAGTCAAATATGTATTTTAAAATCCATAGGTTTACAGAGAAAACCAATTATATATCGAAAGACATCAAATTCATTTTTAAAAATTTCGGAGAGAGAAAGAGAGAGTCAGTCAATCATGACCAAGGATTAAGAACTCTTACTTTCTCCAACTTGATCTTCTCCAAGATGAAGGTGGGAGAAGCAAGACAGCAAGGTGGAGTCACTTGCAGAGTCCAAAGTCCTGGACTCAGATTCTGCTTCTGTGATTCTGGGGAAATTACTGAACCCCTCTGTGCCCTGGGCAGCTCCTTAAGACTCTATGGTGCAAAGCAGGTGTTGATCTGCACCACAGACATCACTTTCTCCTATGGGAGTTTCCTAAACCAGTAAAGTCCCAGGTCTAATGCCTATCTTTAAGAGTAGAGCAATGGAGGATCACAAGTGTCATCTAAAGAGTAATAGACTTAGGGATCATCTAAGTCTCTCATTTGATAGATGAGGAAACTGAGGTCACATAGGTAGGAACAGAAACAAGATTTGAACCCAGTCCTTCTGACTCCATTTGAACTATATCTATATATTGATCCCTAAACTGTGTTGGCAAGTTGACCTACTCAAGTCACTTGACTTTCCCAAGCCTCAGTTTCCTCATTTATAAAAGGCAATTGGACTTCATGAATTCAAAGGTTCTTTTCCATTTTGTCTTTAGATCCATGACCCTGTATGTGACCTTAGCCATGTCTCTTTCCCTCTCTGGTCCTCAGTTTCCTTTTCTGTGAAATGAGGACCAGAGGGGAAAGAGATTTTGAGATCCCCTTCTTACTTGAAACCTTTAAACCTCTGATGCTAGTACTGGAATGGAGGGTCCTAAGCAGACTGATGATGGGTGGGGATGATGGGATGAGTTGTTAACCAGAAAACAATGACAAAAGGCAAGGCAGAAAAGAATCCCAGTACAAAAAAATGAAGGCTTGTTTTGCCTCTGTGTTTTAGAAAGAAAAGAAAGGGAGGAAGGAGAGAAGGAAGGAAGGAAGGAAGGAAGGAAGGAAGGAAGGAAGGAAGGAAGGAAGGAAGGAAAGAGAGAAGGGAGACAGGGAGAGGAGAGAGAGAATGGAGAGAGAGGAGGAGGAGGAAGAGGAGAAGGATGAGAAAGAGAGAGAGAAGAGAGAGAGAGAGAGAGAGAGAGAGAGAGAGAGAGAGAGAGAGAGAGAGAGAGAGAGAGAGTCAAACATGATAGAATCCAACTGAAGTGGAAGAACAGCAAACATTGTTTTGCACCGAGTGCCACCTCGTGGCTACCAGTCTTCAATGCAGTCCCCCATGTTTTTCCCAGTCTCTTTTATATTGAGAGACATTGTAAAAAGGAATTGTTTGCACCATGGATAAATGCAAAGACAAAAGAAGAGTTCTCCTGTCCACAAAGAGCTTCCACTCCATTGAGGATCTCCTCCCATTTTCTGACATTTCTACACCATATTCCAAAGTCTTCGTTGGTAATGTGTTGTGGGCCACTTAAACTTGTCTAAGATGGCACCTGTACACACCCCAGAACCCTAAAGAATGGACTTCACTTGATCCTCTCCACCAGGGGAGAGTATTTTTGCATCCTGAACCCCTTGAGCATCAGACTGATGAAGCATAACAACCCTTCTCAGAATCGTGTCCTTAAATGCATAAAGGAAATGCATAAGATTACAAAAAAACCCAATTATATTGTAATCATTATTACAATATTTTTTTAAAACAAGTTCTCAACACCTGGTTAAGAACACCTGTACCATGCCTTGATAACCTTCAGGCAAGAGGGCCTCTTGGCGTTACAGAATCAATTGTGGAAAGTATGAATGAAGAATGAATAATTATTGTTTTATTGAATCAATTAGCTCAAATGAACTAGATATGAAATGAATGAAAGCTGAAATGTGTTGTGATTAAAGAGAATTAGTCACAGCCCAACATTCCAACAGCAAGCCAGCTCAGTGGTAGTGCAGCTCCAGCCACTCCTAATAGGCATTGCTGAGGATGGGGGTAGAGAACATCCCTGCTTCCCTCCCCATGTCCTGTGACCACAGTAAAACCCCAGGACCTTTGTGTTTCCATCAACAACTGCTATGGTGTTCCTGGAGCAATAGTGGTCAATGACAGCGTCCCCATTGGAAAATGAGAGGCATGCTGAGGACAGGAAGCTTTGGGTCTTCCAAAAGGTCTTACCTGCGGAACCCAGTAGTGAGCAATGCCATGGGGTCTCCACAAAAGGAAAAAGGGACTACAAATAAACTAGAAACCATGACTTACCTTTTGGTCATCTGTTCTGTCTAAGAGTGAGCCTGCCCTCCCCAGGGAACAACTATGTATAAAGAGGGTGTCCCAGACTTTGGTGGGGAGAAGGGCTTTTGTACCAAATGTTTCTACATTGTCATTTCAGTAAGAATCTATTTCTAAAAGCTGATTAAGTGGCTGCCTAGTCATCATTGGAAGCCCACTAGATAGGGGCTTAGGAGCATGAGAAACTATCCTCAGCCCTCAAAGAGGAGTAGGAGATGGGAGAGTCAGAGTACCTACCACTCCTGCCATTTAACTACCTGTTTCATTAACACTTTCCAGATCATTCTCTTTATAATGATGGACCCTCTGCCTCTGCCCCACCCTCCCACGAAGAAGGACAGCAAAGCCAATGAGTATAGTGGCCACCTTTGACATCTGATGCCTCATTCACCCCTATTATCACTTCCCACTTCTCCACCAAGCAGAGGGAAGCATCTTTTACCAAGAGGTGGCCATGGTTAGTCACTGCATTGATCAGAGTTCTGATGTCTTTCTGGGTCATTTTCCTTTACAAATACAAATCTTGGCAGATCCTACCTAACCGAGAATGCTTGGAATAGCCTTTATGTAAATTGTTCTCCTGATTAGACTCATTTTGCTCTGCATCTATTCATATAAATCCTCTCATTTCTTCAAATTCTTTTAATTGTTCACTTCTAACAGCTCAATAGTATCCCACCACATTCAAATATCACAATTCCATGAGCCCATTTTGTTTCCAGGTTTTGACTATCACAAAAGTGCAATATAAATACTTTGGGCTGCCTGGGACAATCCCCACCTTGGGAGGTATGCCTACTGAGTCCAAGAATATGCACAAGCAGTTCAGTGACCCTTCTTATTTCCAGAGAGATCCATCATTTGCCAATTCCACCAACTCCAGCCATACTATGGCCCTTTGGGTCACCTACACTTGTCATTCAGTCAACTAACCTTTTAAAATATGGCTCCTGAGACATAAAATGACCCCATAATTTACAGCTAGCATTTAATATAGCACTTTAAGGATTGTCAAATGCTTCATCTCATTTGATTCTCAACATAACCCTGTGGGGAAGGGACTGTTATGAGCCCAATTTTACATATGAAGAAACTGAGGCTGAGATGTATGAGGAAAGATTTTAACCCAGGTATTCCTGAATCCAAGTCCAAGACTCTAACCATTGTGCAACCCAGCTGCCTAAGGTGCAATCATGTGGTTTGGCCTTGTGTATTTATTTAACAGGATCAATCAGGATATAGGACTGTAGGTGCATAAATTTGAACCTATAAGAGGCCTCAGAGGCTACCATTTTAAAGATGAGGAAACTGAAGTCCAATGATGTTGAGTGTCTTAGCCAAGGATACACTGTAATATATAATAAATGGAAAATGTTTGTTGACTGATTCATAGATGGATTGGAAAAGATCATCAACAAGCATTAATTAAGTACAGACTATGCCAGGCTCTTGGAAAACAAAGATAAAAACAAAAAAGCCCCTGCCCTCAATGAGCTCACATTGTCCTGGAGGAAGTGGAAGATGCTTGGATTGAATACTGAGCCAATCATCATTACTCCAGAGTCAGGCAGCTTCTATCCTGCCCACCCTGGCAAGAAAGAAAAGAGGGCTGAGGCAAATGTCAACACATCAATGAAAGGCTGACATGGGGCATGAGGATTCAGATCCAGGAGGGACCTCAGAGTGACATTATCTGGCCCCTCATTGTAAGAGGAGGAAAGGAGGATCCAAGATAAGTGACTAGACCAGTGTCACTCAGAGATAGAGCTGAGATTAGAAGACCAGTGCTCTGATTCCAGGGCTTCCATCATGCCACTAGACTGGATGTAACATGTAACTATACATTAACTCTGAGTTCATATAAAAAGAGAAAATAAGTCACATCATTAATTCAGTGGAGATGGAGAACATTCCACTTTGCACTAGATTTTCATTTCTAAATTACCATTTTTTTCTCTCCTAGTCCTTAAGTTGGGGTACCTCCAACCTCTTGCTTTTTTGGGCAAGTGACAATGAATCCAGTCACCACGACCAAGGAAAGAGAACAGTGTTGTCTGTGGGGAACACCTGGTCTCAGGCAGAATTCAGCACTTTAGAAAAGAAAAAAGAAAACAAATTTCAAACTCTCATTTCTAAAAGTAACCAATACAGTCTCTTTTCCATCAGGATCAAGTCTTCACCCATTTTATTTCCAGAGATCCAGAGTCTTTGAAAGGACTTAGTGATTATCTGGACCAGTTCCCTCCCTTCTAGACTAGGTCACCAAAAATAGGGGACAAAACCATATGGAATCTCTGAATACTGACAAAGATAATAAGATGAACGAAGATTGATGTTGTGCTTCCAATCCTGCAAAGTCCTTTACCATCTATGGGCCCACTGATCCAATCACAGATCCATTCATTTCATGGGTTATAAAAATGGAAGCACCTTGAGGCCAGGGACTGTCTCACCTTTCTTTTTCTGACTCCAGCACCTAGGACAGTGCTCAGCACATAGTTGTTCAACCTTCATCTTGAAGAGGACCAATGATATCAGGGGTGATGTTTTTACTTGCTCATGCATGAGATTTAAGTGAGGTCAAGTTGCATGAACTTGACAACCTCACTCTCTCTTCCTGTGTCATTTAAGTCCACTGGAAGGACAAAAGTCATGATGACTGGTGATGGTCCCGGATGCAGCAGTTGACCTTGTTGTCTCTGATGTCTGATCAAGCTCTAAGTGCCCCATATCACCTGCTTCAGCTGCCTTCATGGCCATTGGAACAAACTGTTCTCATTCATCCATTCCATCAGGGAAAATCTTCACATGCTTGAGGGTAGACATCCCCCTAACTCACTGACAGGTTTGAGACCCATCAGTAACCCTTAACCTGGTTTAGCCTGTCTGCCAAGACAGTTTTACAAATGTGTGGATGTACATGCTATAGCTTCTCATAGTCACAGATAAGAATTTGTGACAGGTGTACTGGAAAGGTGGATGAGCAGCCCTGAAATAGTCCTCCATAAACAACTCACAAGTTGTAGCCACGTAGTAGGTGAATGTTTGTTTCAATTCATTGATTCATTGTTGACAGGTCCTGAGTCAAAGAATTCCCTGACCTAATAAGGCATTGATAAATCACTACAATACTGTGCCAGTCACTGTAAGGAAAAACAGCAAGTTTTGTTGATGATTATGGTGGTGGGCATGGGGATGGTGGGCATGGGAATGATATGATGAACAGAAAGTGATAATGATGGTGATGACTCTAACCACAGTGGTGGTGATGGTAATGATGGACATCATACGGATAAGGGCAAGTGATTCCTATCTGCTTCATTCTCCAGGAATATAGAATGTCCCCAAAGTCTTAGCACAGTTTTAAGCTTTAATAGTTTTAATTAGCTTGACATTGTGCTAACACTTTGGAGACATGTAGTATTTAGTTCATCCAGAGAGAAGGGAAATCAACTTTTGAAGAAAAGGTAGATGAGAGGAATGAGCCCTTCGCTAGCAAGATTATAGGGTCAGATTGGTTACAAGACTAAGAAGCATCTTCTTCACAGACAGAGAATGTTCCTAAGTTGCTGATGCTTCCTGTGAGGTCCAGGGGCCCTGTCTGTAGCATTTAGGACTTTGGGTAGCATTTCTTCCCTCAAAGCAAAGCATCAGGTCAACAATGGTCCCATTAAAAATATTCAACTCTCCAGTATTCACATAATTCTTAGTTTTCACTTAGTGGCTATTCATATATTCTTGGGAAAATACAGCAGCGAAGCACAAAAACATCTCATTTGCCACCATCTTCCAAAGTTCTTCGAGTTGATGTGGAGAGAAACATACAATGAAGCATGGAATGTGATACATGGACGCCATCATTCACAGTGCTGTCTGCTTTCCACATTCTTTGTCTACAAATCAGGAACATATTTGAGTCTCATTTGTTCCCCATCTATCTTTTCTCCCATTCTTCTTACCTCCTAATGAGGGCAACCCCCAGTGATCCTCTCTCTACTTAAAACAATCTGATTCTAAGCCCAGAGCTCTAGTTGCTAAACCACAAAGAGAGATGTGACAAGAAGCATTTAACTCACTACTTAATAGATGGTTAAATGCTGAAATGTCACAATAAAACGAAGGAAATGTTTTATTTCTAAGGATAATGTTTACCCCTCTGGAGATTTGGCTAACTTTTTTTGTTCCTCTGTGCATACATTTTTGTGATAACAATGTTATTTAAACATCCATCCAGATTTTTATTCTTTACGGAGGCAGCTTTTCCCAGTATTTAAATTCCTCCCTGGTTGTAAATGAAATACTTTCCTAAACTGCATGATCTCCCTCAGACCACTAGCAAGGCCACAAGTTACTATTAATAATGTGGTACTATTTAGACTTTCAATTAATTTTTCTATTACTTTCAAATTAGTATCTTGAATTTGTAGAGATTCAAAAGGTATGCAAAATTATTTTAATATTTTCAATACTTATAAAATTAGGATTGTGATGGTTGTGGTGATGATAATATTTATACAGTACCTACTACGTGCCAGGTACTCTACTAAGAACTTCATAATTATGATATCATTCGATCCCCACAACAATACTGAGAGGTAGATGGTATTATTATAAATCCATTGTGTAACTTCCCTGGAATGAGTCTACCTTCCATCTATGCTGACTCTGACCCCACTGGGGCACATTCAATCATCTTTAAGAGGCTAGAAAAAAATGGCCATCACCCTGCAGTCAACCTCAGAATTAGCCTCTCTGGATGTCACTTGGTTATCCTTCAATGAGGATACATAAAAAACTACATGATATATATGCAACTATAAATAATACAAATGCTTATTCCTTCCTTCCCTTCCCAATAAGAGACAGAGAGATGACCCTGATCAAGCCCACACTCATAACCTTTCTAGTTTAAGGAACGTGCCAGCGTTTCTGTCCTGTCAATTCAATTCATTTGATTCAGTCAGTCCAGTTCAGTTTAACAGGCGTTTATTAAAAACCCACTATGTGCCAGGATAGTATACTAGGTTCTGAGGATACAAAGGCAAAAAAAAAAAGTCATTGTAGGGAGAATGAGAGTCAATTGAGGTATTACTCAACAGTCTGAGTGACATGGGACCCCCTCCCACCCTGAGATATTAGGACTAGAGGAATGGATGAATCAATGAAAGCCAATGAAAAAGATTTTTTCAATCCCTTATTGTGTGCCAGGCATTGTGCTAAGGACTGATGGTTCACAGACAAAAGAGAGATCATCCCCATCCACACGGAGTTTAGGTTCCAACAGGAGAGAAGGATGAATCCAGAGTCTGGAAATCAACAATCCTCTGAGCCTTTCCTCTAGGAAGGATTCTGGAAAACCATGGACACAGACTACAGAGTATAGGGAGAGGCTTCAGTCCTCATTGATCAAAAGAATATTCGCACCAATGAAATTAGATTTGTGCTATTTGGTCCACAGAGAAGAAAAAGAATAGCCAAGTGGATGGTGCAAAGAAACAAATCTAGACTTGATCTGAGGGAAAGCTTCCTGAACAGGCAGAGCCGTCTAGGTGCTGCCAGAACTGGTGGGATCACTGATTACTGGAGAGGTTGCTAAAGGGATTCCTGTTCAAGAATGGGGTCCCTTCTCACTCTGAGATGCTACAAAGTCACCTTTCATCAACTCCAGTGATTGCCAGGAGGCAATTGGAGGGGGACAAAGGTGAGCCTTGGCTCATTCTTGAATGAGAAGTCATGCTCTCTGAGCCCTGCAGATTCTGAATTTATATTAACTAAGCAGTGGCAGATAAAGTCTGTACTTAATAATGATTTTTCACATAACTGATTTTTGTTATTGTTCAATCATTTTCAGTCGCGTCCAACTCATTGTGACTCCATTTGGGGTCTTCTTGGCAGAGATACTGGAGTGGTTTGCCATTTCCTTCTCCTGCTCATTTTTACAGATGAAAAAACTGAGGCAAACAAGATTAAGTGACTTGCCCAGGATCACACTGCTAACAAGTGTCTGAGGCTAGATTTGAACTTAGGAGGATGAGTCTTCTTGACTCCAGGTCTAGCATTCTATCTACTGCACCACCTAGCTGCCCTAGGTAAATTTTACATTTTTTTCTTACATATTTTTGTAAGTGAGAACCTTCTTCATGTTGTTAAATGTTTAAAATATTTCAACTGAAAAGGCAGTGGGTGTGATGTAGCCATGGGAAATATAATAAATATAGCCCTGGGCTATGATATCTTATTCCATTTGTCCCCCCATAGGATGGTCCTTTGACTTCTAAGTATCCCAAGTAACTGCACCTGCATTCAATGAGGGTTCTGAGATGCCAAATGACTCAGGAGCCAGAGAGGTAAAAAACTAGTTTGAGAAAGTATGTGGGAAGGATTACAATCTCAACCCAGATCCGTCATGATGGAAGAAGTGGGGAAGAACATTTTTCAAGGTGGTTTCTTAGCTCAGTAGCCTGGAAAAAACAAAGATTAGGAGGAATGGATATGGATAGAGTGCTGATGATGAAGTCAGTCAGGCTCAGCTGCAGGCAGGCCACAAAGCTGCTCCGAAGAACTTTGTTGAGGCCCCATTTCTCAGTCCTGGCATCTCTGCTCCAAAGTAATTCTACTTCATGACAGATGAATGCTTTAAAATATTTTAATAGGGATAGGGACAGACACTAGACCTGTGATTTGAGAAAGGAAATTCATATAAAAAAACTCCCTCTTTCAATGTAGGCCATTACCTTCACTACAATTTCTAGTTGTGGTTGCTCAGAGGATTATGAAAATTTCCAATCCTGTGACCAAATCCCTCTCCAGAAAACTAGGCCATTGAGCAATTCTGTCTGGAGGTTTTCTGTCTAAAAGAACAGAGCAAAACCAACATACCAGGGAGCTGTGATTTCATTAGTGGGGGAATCGTCTGATGTCCAAAGAGGTTGTGACTTAGCCATGAGCACACAGCTGGGGAGTGTCAGGAGGAGGACTAGAACCCATCTCTCCCTGACACCAATCTCCCTCATCTCCCCCATCCAATCAGCCATTTGACCTCCATTTCTCTGTCATTCTACTCACCATTCCAGCACTTAACAGTATCAAGCACACAGTAAGTATTTAATAAATGCCTGTTTACTGTTTCCACAGCTTAAGGTTGCTCATCCAGCATTCAAGGCCTTCCACTATGTGGCATCACCCTACTTCCCAACTCTATCTCAGACTGTTCCCCTCCATGTATTCTGTGCTCTATCCTCTTTAGATGATCCATCAACACTGGCATTTCCCACTTCCAGGCTTTTGCTCATGCAATTTCCTCTTCTGGGAATATCTCCTCCCCTCCCTCATGTCAAACCATCTTTTAAAGCCCCAATTAAACATCACCTTCCTGATGATGATGATGATGATGATGATGATGATGATGATGGTAGCTAACATGGGTTAGCAAAGACTCCATATTCATTATCTCCTTGAACCTCATAAGACCATAAGTCATGTTCTCATTTTACAGATAAGGAAATTGAAACATGGAGTGTCTGCTTGATTTGGCTCCTGCTACCCAGCTTGTGTTAAAGGTAGGGTGGAAATCCAGGTTTTCCTAATTCCAAGACCAGCCCTCAGGCTGAAGAGCTCAAAAGCTTTCTCTGCTCTCCCATTCAGGACTAGAAGAAATGTGATGATAAGATTTTTGAGGAGCAAGTATGTCATGAATTCTCTCTTAGATGTTTTAAACTGGAGGTGCCTGGCAGGAGATATCCAACTGGAGATTAGAGAGAAGGGATCCTGCCTCAGAAGGTCACTAGCCGTGGGAACTTGGGCAAATCATGTAATGTGGATCAGTTTCCTCATCTGCAGAAGACAGGACTTGACTCCATGACCTCTAAGGATTCTTCCAACTGTATATCTGTGCTCCTGGCTTTAGGGCTGGGAGTCACCTGCAAAGACCCTATGGGAGCTGATGGAACCCCCTAGTGAAGAGGAAACAGAGAGGAGAGCACCAGAGTTTGGGGTGGCAGTTACCTCCACTTACCTGCTCTGAGAAGGCTGAAAATCCTGGCCAGGAGGCAGAGAAGGAAATGGCAGCTGGGAGCATGGGGTGCACGTTTGGTGTTTAACAAACACTTTTTGATTAAATAATCATTGGCATTTTTCTTTGGACTGTGCAGAAGTCCCTGGGGCTTCTCCCTCCAGGGGATGGATTTACTACTCTCAGAATCCTTCCAAAAGAATAAGTTTGTCAACCCTTCTGGAGTTATGTTCACAGGTTGCCAAAAAATGATTTGCAACTGATTTTTAAAATGCAAACTTAACATTTTCCAGCAAGGAGGATTCATATTCTTCTCAGGAGGGTGGGTCATTTTCTGAAAATTAATTCTACTTTCCTGCTAAATGAAATCACTTGCATTGCCTGGGGTACACCTTGGAGATGTCTTGTATGACACCCTGCCTCCATAGGCCTGATGTGTCATGGTAGGTTACAGAGGGAAAGAGTCTCATGCCAGGAGTCAGGAAAAGTCAATTGTACTTGATGGGCCTCATTTCTATCCTCTGTAGAATGGGCAGGGTTGAACTAGTTACCAGGTTAAGTCCTCAGCCCTCAGCAGGCATTTTCTCCTCCAGAGAGTTCATATAAGGTGGGAGAGATCCTGACTCCAACTCACACTCTGAAGTTGGTCTCTGAGCAGGACCACATCTCCCCCAGTAGGGAGAATTCCGTTCTTATGCCATCGGTTTGAGTGTCCATTCCAGCATGTTCTCCCCAAGGTCCTTTGGTGAGTAGTACTCTGGTTCTCATTTAACCAACTCGTATCAGTTAGCTTTTCCAAAGTGATATCTTCTGAGAAGATACAGTAAGGGCAGAAGTCATAAGCATTTTCCCCTTCCCCCTACTCAGGGGCCCATTCTCCGATGGACCCCTTTGGGCCCTGCCCAAAGTTCACTCTAGAATGTGGCATAGGTGATGAATGAGTGGCTGTACCTCCTCTGGATGCCTTCCACCCCGTTAGGCTGGGTCAGCAGCTCACACGGGACCTCCCCTAAATCTGGCATGGATTCCAGCTTCCAGGTATCTGCTGGTTCTGGCTCTTGACCTTTCACAGCTTACAAGGTCACAGCCTAGTCTGACCCTCAGTCCCTGAAGAGCAGGAGAGAACATCTGAGACCCATAATCTCTGACCACTTTTTGATCCAAGACCTCTCTCTCTTTCCACTTATAGGAAAGTGGTTTATAGGATTTCATCTTCACTTGAACCTGCCAGGCAGAGAAAAAGGGCTGAGCTGCCCCCACAGGAGTCCCTGTTATGTAAACCCAGTTCCATCTCAGCAGCCAGTCAAAAAACATGCAGTCATCAGGCCAATATAGGGAAGCTAAGTGGTGCAGTGGATAGAATTCTGGGACTGGAGTCTGAAGGACCTGAATTTAAATCCCAACTCAGACACTTACTAGCTGGGGCAAGTCACTTAACCCTGTTTGCCTCAGTTTCCTCATCTGTAAAAGGAATTGGAAAAGGAAATGGCAAACCACTCCAGCATCTTTGCCCAGAAAACCCCAAAAAGAGTTGCAGAGAGTTGGACACAACTGAAATGACTCAGCAACAATAAGATCAGAATGATTCATAGAACTCCATTCATAGAACTACTGCTTGGGCAGTAGAGACCCAGTTTTTCCATGCTATATCATTAGAGGCTTCCAGAGGCCAGATCACCAAAAGCTCAAGCTCCCAGGACTCCTCTGCCAGGCCCACATGACACTCTCTATCTATTGAAAATGTTGCTATTCCAGGCAAATTGGCCATGGCACATTTTGAACCCACTGCCCATGTCCCCCATCCAGAAGAGCTCTCTGGGTTCCTGAGAGCCATAAGAATGGTCCCTGAATGCCTCCCCCAGGGCTGGAGTACAGAAACAGATCGCATGCCACCATCTTAGAGAGTTTTCAGCACATGGTGCCCACTGTAGAGGTCTATGGACTCAGCACACAAAGAGCATCTCACAGAATTAGCCAAAGATCACTGCTTGCTTAGTACTGGATGACGGCCTAGAAACAGCCTTCGCAACACAATGGCAAAGAAAAGAAATTCAAGACAAAACACCAGTTTCCCGGCTCAGAAGAAAGCCTGAGAGATACCTGCAGAATTTCCCAGACTACATGGAGTTGTCCCACAAAGTACCTGGAGCCTGGGGTCAACTGGTGGTCATCTGGTCACCCTTAGATGAGAAACCAAAGGGGCCCAGTGCTGGCAGAGCAGCTTGCCAAACAAGCCCACCAAGGTGACTGCAAAGAATGCTTCTGACTGCGGAGAACCACTCTGCCAAAGCAGAGGGGCACAATCAACCCATTTTTTCTCTAGTGGATACAGAAAAGTAAGTTATTGAATAATAAAATCCCAGGTAGGGAATTTCTCCAGGGCCCCCCACATAGACAAAAGTCCCTATTTGATCCTAAATGAGACCTCAGAGGCAGGCTTTATAAGCCTGGATCAAGACGGGTCCTCATCACAGCTCACACCACTGGGCCAGCTAGCTCCTCTTCAGGGTTCTCTGAGGGGAGGGTGGGGTGTGGGGGTTGCATCTGTAATGGGGGGAGAGTCCCAGGATCCTAAGTCTAGAGCTGGAAGGGACCTTGGAGGGTTGAACTATACATGTGCCTGCTCTAAAGCCCTGTGCTGCATGACCTTGGGTAAGTCAGTTTGGCTCTCGAGCCTCAGTTTCCCCGCCTGTAAAATGGGCATCTGGGTCCTCTAGAGGCATCTATGTGCTGTGTGCCTTTGGGGAGGTGGGTTCCACTCTCTGAGCCTCAGTTTCCCCGCCAGTAAAATGGGCATCTGGGTCCTCTAGAGGCATCTATGTGCTGCGTGACTTAGGGGAGGTGGGTTCCCCTCTCTGAGCCTCAGTTTCCCCACCTGTAAACTGGGGCATTCTGGACAGTTATTTCGGGGTCTAAGGCTTATGCATCTATGAGCTGTACGACCTTGGTCAGCTGGGCCTCAGTTTCCCCATCTGCACTAGCTGCACGCCCAGTTCTGTGGGCGCACGCGGGAGCCGGGATCGGGATCCCAGCACAGGTCTCAGCAAACGGGAGGTGAAAGATGAGTCCTCCAGAGCAGCGAGACTTCGGGGCAGAGCGGCTCGCGCACGCAGCGCGGTGGGCGGAGCCCCGTGGAAGGAGCCGGAAGTCGGGTCGGCGCACGCTGAGGGAGGAAGGCCGGAAGTCGGGGGGCGTGGCCGGAGAAGGGTTCGGCGCCTGGAGAGCGTCACTCTCGGCGCGACGCCGCTTGTGGGATCCGGCGCTCGGCGGCCGGCAGCGAGCTCTGGGGCCCGGCCTGAGGCGGCGGCAGAGGAGGCGGAGGGGGAGGCCCAGGCCCGGCGCAGGCGGGGAAGATGCCCGTGGCCGTGATGGCGGACAACGCCGCCTTCAGCTTCAAGAAACTGCTGGATCAGTGCGAGAACCAGGAGCTCGAGGTACCGGCGGCGCCCGGCCGCGGGGGCGCGCACGGGGCAGCTCTACCCGCGGGCGGGAGGGGGCCGGTTACCGGGGCAACGGAGCAGGGCAGGGGGAGGGGCGGTTACCCCTCCCCCACGGCCCGTGAAGCCGGGGCAGAAATGGGGGTGGGGCACGTAGGGGAGCCTGCTGGATGCCGCGCGGAGCCTCGGGCGACGGTGAGTGACGTCACAGACAGGTAGTCACGTTATCCACGCGCTCGTTCCGAGGTCCGCGGAGTAAGCATTTGTAGAGAGCCTACTGTGTGCGGACCTCCTTGTGATCCTCACGCCAGCTCTGAGGGGGTGCCATCATGATCCCCGTTTTACGGATGAGGGAGCTGAGACGGAGAGAGGCAGGCGACCTCCCCGGGGTCACAGCTGGTGCACCCCACCCGGCAGCCCCAGGATGGGGTCGGGACTGGCCCTGTGATTTCACTCCCGCGTGAGGAAATTCCCCCCACTGGTGCAGGCCAGCAGCACCTTGGAGTCTCACTGGTCATCAGGCCAGCCTTTGTCAGAGTTAGACACCCCAGGCTAGGGCGTCCTGCCCATGAGGCCGCCGGGCGTTAAAAGTTCTTTAATTAAGAGGGCGGAGAAAAGGTCTTCCAGGAACAACTTCCAGTTTTCATTCTTAGATATTCGTTTTGGGGCTGTATTTGAAAAAAATTGGCACCTTTTGCTCCACAAATCCTGTGGCAAATACTCTTGTTTTTCAGAACGTTAGAATTAACATTTTGGTTAAAACAGTCATGTTTCCAGTCGTGCCTATTTAAGAGTTTGGATAAAAGTGTAGGAAATAGGAACTGAAGCTGGGATTTCATTGGTGGTGGGAATTCCTGGAGGAAAAACACTTCTACCAGGCAAGATTGAACACTTTCTCCCACGAGGCTTGGTGCCCTGGCAGCCAGCTGGTGTCAGTTGTGGGACTCGAACCCGGGCCTCGCTGACTTCCTGCACTGCCTACGAACATGACAAAAGGATCCATGGATGGCCTTGGTGACTCATTTGTGTGTGTTGTCTCCCAGGCTCCTGGAGGAATCGCTACGCCCCCCGTGTACGGGCAGCTCCTGGCTCTGTACCTTCTGCACAATGACATGTAAGTATTTGTTTCCATGGCTCACCGTGGCTAAGATCTGACTGATCTTTTTGGAAAGCTTTGCCGCTATTTTAGAAAACTCTTGGAGTTTTTTTCCTTTGGGTTTAGGTGAGGGTATTTTTAAGGTGAGTGATCTCTGCCACTTTGCAAAATGCTGCTTTTTAGGTCCTAAAATCTATACAAGCAGAAGAATGCCCAAAATGACCTTATTCAGCTCTAGCCCATTTTATGTTTATTTAGAACATTTTCGTAATCTTCTGATAATCAACTGATTACAGCAAAGGAGAGCACAGCCTGTGTCAGTACTTTCCTCTGTTCACTCATCCCCCTGGGTGGGGGAGGGGGTAACCTGGCCTGATAGTCCAGCTTGTCAGCCCTCTCCTACCTCATGCTGTCTTGTATTTGCTTACCTGTTCACTGGCTTGTGTCTCTTCCTTCTCACCTCCCCACCCACAAAACGTTCTCTCTGCAAGGACAGTTGTCCTTTCTGTTGTTGAGCCCCCACCCCCATATACAGAGCAGGTATTTTGGGCATATACGCTTGTTGGATTGAACTGAGTTGAAAAAACTGGAAAGAAGTTTAGGGGCAATGATGAGTGACCTTTGTAGCCTGGAGCTGGCTAATCCTTTTTAAATGAGAAGAAAACCAAAGTCACCCCCACCAGAGGAAGCCTTGCCTCCTGATGAGCACAAAAGGTAACCCTAGACTTGGAGCTCCCAGTGGATGAGCTCCAGTGGAGTTCCTGGTGACTCTAGGCTGGAGGTTCTGCCTTTGAACCTCAGTTGTGGAAGCCCTGCCCTGAGCTTTGTGGAGGAGAACTCCGGAGTCAGAGGGGCCTTAGAGATTCTAGTCCAGTAGTGTCCAGTTTATACTGCAACAGAGCCAGACTCAGATGTAATTGGGAAATGTTTAACTAAGGAAATAAAAAGACAGAGATAATGCTAATTTGTGGTTTTCTAAGTCAGTATGCAGCCTGCAGGGGTCCTTTTCTATTTGAGTTTGTACCGATGGTCTGGTCCACCCCCTTCCTTTGGTCCTGAAGAAGAGAGAAGCCCAGGATGGTGGGGCCTATGGGTACCTAAGGCCACATCACACAGTGTCAGCCTCCTTCTGGTTACAAACACCATCCTCTCCCAGCTCCTGATAGTGCCTCTGAAGTCCCAGATCAGCAGCCCACATGTGGGTAGCCCTAGTGTTCATTGCCTTGGTGATGTCATTGCCTGCTCACTCCCCCTTCCTGAGTGTATCTGTTTTGCTTTAATTGGTGTTTTAAGCTTCTTGCGTGTGCTGAGCATCCAGCACATGTGAACTGCAGTCTTTAAATTCAATGAAATCAAAGTGAAATTGTTCCCAGAGTCTAGTTAAGATAGGGGTTCTAGTTGATTTATGTCTAACTTTTTAAAGAGCATGTCTTTTTCTTGAGACAGGTGTGTTTGAAGTTAAATGAAATCCACATTATGGGGATAGTTAAGTTCTGGTACTGATAAGAAAGGTGTTCAAAAACTATAATACAGCAGTTCCATTTTTAGATTTAGCCTGCAATTAAACCTCTTGAGAAGTCCTGATATTTCCTTGAAATTGGTCTCTGAAAAACTTTGGCAGTGCCCCTTCCCAAGTACTGCTTAGTTCCAGAAGGGAAGGATATCTTGGCATAGGATAACCCCTGCCTTAGATTAGGTAAAAAAGGATTGTCACATGGTCCTGAGGAAACTGAGGAACGTTTGGCATACCAGGCAATATGTGCCAGGCCTGGCAGCATCCTGGTTCCCTGGCTGAGGAAACCCCAAGTCAGTCAGGAAATTAGAGCCGCTCTTCTCCAGGTGCAAAGGGTTTGCACGAAGTACCAGTGTAAAGTCACTTACCTTGGTAAAAGATTTTCTCCCAGTAAAAAAGTGCTGAATATCTTTTCAGTTGGGATGCTGCTTCTCCCCAGCCTAACCCATGCATGTGTATGCACACACATGCCAAAGTAATTCTAGAGCAGGATTATACAGAGCTTGCAAAAGTGAATTGAAATGTTTTTTAAAAATCATTCTGTAGCACTAGGATGTTGAGCCTAGTGAAGCAAACTTGACTGATTTTTTTTTTCTTTGTGGATATAAATTAGGAATAATGCTCGATATCTTTGGAAAAGAATTCCTCCTGCTATAAAATCTGTAAGTAATCTCCATGTCTGTCTTACTCCTTTGTAAGGTTATTATGCTTTAAATACATTTCTTATAATAGTAATGATAGTAATTGCTTAGATTACCCAGATTGTACATAGCTTACTTACCTGTCTTGTGTCATATGTTCTTGCCCAGTGGTTTTCTCCCCAGAAACTAAAAAGGCTTTGATCATGTGCAGTCTCTCTTCCAAGGATGGGCCCAGCAATGTTCTGGCCAGCTCATCAACCAAGGATCTGTATGGGAGAGGGAAGGGATTGGCTCAGTTACTGTCCAACCTCACCAGGATGTGGGGTGGCTGGCGGCAGGAGCTTCCACGTCAAAGGCATTGTGAAGCTTTTGAAGTTTTACAAAGGATTTTCTAGAATAACTTTGAAGCAGTCAGCGTGTTCTGCTCAGTAATTCTAGCTGCTGCACAGTCTGAGTTTGGGATGTTACACAACTCCCAGCTCAAAGAGTCTTGGTTCTGTAGTAACAAAGTAAATTTTGTCATCAGAATTGTGGTGTTTTTTTGTTTTGTTTTGTTTTTAAGAATGATATCAGTGCAGTAAATGCTCAGTATCTTTAACATTGGTTTTCCTCCCAAGTCTCTATCTTGAAATGTGACTTTCTTGGTTATTTAGCAGGCTGCTTTGTCTTTCTACGGTAATCTTTAGTTTTGAAAAACTTTAGAGTAACAGTTAAATACATTTGAAGACAGATCTGTTTTGGATTTCAGATCCTTCTCATTGTTTTTGAACTAGAAAACATTCCAGCACAAATAAGGGGTCAGACAGGAGCCCCACAGGCCCACACAGTCACAGCCCTCTCGCGTGTGGTCCAAACCAGATTAAAATGTCATTGGAACATATTTAAACACAATTAAACCTGGATAATATTTTAACACAAAGTCACTGTCTGGCCCTCAGGGATCCTTGGGTGCAGTGGAGTGGCCATGGTTTCTCTTTGAGTTGGACTCACTGTCCGAGCACAGAGGCTGATTGCTTTCCATGTAGTTCTCTGTACATCAAGTCTCATCCATCATTTTTCATATTCTCTCTGAAGCCAGGGATACTACGTGAGGTGGACATGTTCAGGTGCAATGAAGGTTTCTCTTTATTACAGGCGAATTCTGAGCTTGGGGGAATCTGGTCAGTAGGACAGAGAATCTGGCAGAGAGATTTCCCAGGAATCTACACAACCATCAGTTCTCATCAGTGGTCTGAGACCATCCAGCCTATCATGGAAGCGCTCAGAGGTGAGGCCTGATTATTGGTGAAGAATCTAATTCATAGTCACTTTCCTCCATATATTTTTTCAACTTTAGATGTATCAGTGGTGAATGGAAAGTTCATCTTTTCTTAAATGAAGAAGACAGTTTTCAAAATTCAAACACTTCAGATCATGCCACCATCTTAATCAGAGATCATGTACACTGTGGGCAGCAGACTAGAGGTTTCCCCTCTAGCAGCACTTGGATCTAAATCTTCTTGAAGTGTCTCTGTTGTTTTTTACTATAAGAGAACTGGTTTTTAGAAAGGTAACATGGAGCAGTCTTTGAGGACCAAGAAATTGTCAGATATTCAGACTTCTCGTTCCATTTTAGAGTAGGAGCCACTTTGCCAGAGAGACAGGGCTTGTAAAAGCTTGTAAGGTGTTACACAACAGTCTGAAGGGATTTGTCCAAGGTCACACAGCTGGTGGAGCTCAGCGCGTTATATCAACTTGGTTAGAAAGCAGAGGTGAAGTCTGCTATTAGCCCTGATATTCGCATCATCTCTCCAGTCTTATCTGCCCACGTGGCACCTTAGCTCACACCATCCAGGATCGCGCAGGTGCGTCTGAGGCCATCATCTACTATGGTTAGACTGTCCTCCTATGTCATGTTGAGTTGTCTCTCACGTAGATGCCAGCTGTCATTTGCAGTTTAGATTCTCATCTCCCTTGGAGGGGAGCTCTTGAGTCAGGAAGCATGAGAAGACACATGCTGACAGTGATGTGCTCAGTCCAGGATTTATGAAGCCCCCGCTGCGGGGCAAGACTGAACCAGACCTTGGCATCAGGAAGTTCATGTTGTATTGGAGGAGACAACATGCACACATGTACCATTATACAGAGCAGATGGGGCGAAAAGGAGGAAAGGTCTCCAAGGTGAGGAGGGACCATTCCTGGCCCATGCCAAGGCTTAGAGATGCCACGGCTTGTGTGAGGAAGAACAGGAGGGCCTGGTGGAGCCCAGGGCTCCACCATATTTAAACACAAACCTGGATAATATTTTAACACAAAGTCACTGTGTGGCTCGCAGGGATCCTTGGGTGCAGTGGAGTGGCCCTGGTTTCTCTTTGAGTTGAACTCACTGTCCGAGCACAGAGGCTGATTCTTCTGTGCTTTCCACGTAGTTCTCTGTATATCAAGTCTCGTCCATCATTTTTCTTATTCTGTCCAGTGAAGACACTGGACAGTTGGTCATCTCTTTGGTGGGAAATAGGAGGTGGAGGCCCCAGTCTGGCCCTGTGCCTCAGGGAATGCAAGAGTAGGCGTAAGGGGTGATGACATGGGAATTGTGATTTCATTTGGCTTAGGGAAGGGAGGCAGCCCTTTCCTTTACATCCTTGGGACAAAGTGGGCATTCACAGCTTCTGTCACTGAGAGTCTCCCACAAAAGGAGGCTGAGAAGGACATGACAGCCAGACAGATGGCTCTGTCCCAGGGATTCTGGTGAGAGATGGGCACCCTCTTCCTCCTGCATTCTGTCACTGTCTAGGAGGTGCTGTCTTCCTGATGCCTGCTCCTGGTCACTCAGAATATGGGGGGTGTTTGGGGCTCACACTGCTGACTGTCCTCACCCTTGTAGGGGTCTTCTCAGTGTGAGGTCACAATACTCCCCCCCTCACTGGGCCCCGGCCAAGAGGGCTCCTCCTCCCTTTTGCTTCTTAGAATCCCAGGCTCCCTCCAAACATACCTCAAGTGTCCCCTCCCTCAGGAACCTGTTCTTGCTGCCCCCATTGGAGCTGCCAGTAAAGTAGAGGTTCCTGGAGGCCCACAGCTGCTGTTCTTTGTTTTTGTGTTGCTTGTGCTTAGTTCTGGGCCTGGGAGGCTCTTGGGGAATGCTGGTTGGTGATTGAACCCTCCTTTGCTACAATGCAGATCAGAGACCAGGCTGCCCACCTCTCCTCAGGGCCTTCCTCCCCTTCTCTCAGCATCTTATGGCCTCCACCACTACTTGCCCCTCCCTCTGCACCCCAGCCCATTGTATCTGGGTTCTTGCACTTCTTGGTGTTATTTGTGACATCCTTCCCTTCACTATTGCCCGATCCCTTATTTGTCCCTCATCCTCTGAGGGACTCAGCCGTGACACAGCACTGGAGGACATTGGTTTTAAAAACTCAGCCTTTGTTTCAAGGTAGAGGTCACAGTCCCTGAAAGAACTTGGCAGATATCCAAAGGTGGGCCAACGCCTCCTCTTCAGTTAATTCTGGTCTCCAGTCATCATTCGTTTCTGATGTCTCTCTTGCTTCAATCATAAAATCAATGCAGGTGCTTCTTGGCATTTTTCAGGAAACTTCTGCTCATCATCCTCCCTTCTAGTGATGCCCTTTATGCAGAGGTCTGCCCCCTCATTGGTCACTGGGCAAAGCTGTTGTCATCTCTCCAGTACTAACAGCTGAGTTAGTGTTTCAGGATTATCTAAAATTGGATTCATATGATGGTTTGATGCTTCGCTCCCTCTTTCCACCCTCCACTGTCTCTGCAGCAGGGGGCAAGACAGGACCAGACACCCTTGTCATCAGGTGTCCAGCCTGCCACTGATGTCCCAGTGAAGCCTCTCTGTCCTCACCAGGCTGCTGCTCAGAAAGCTAAGGCCACAGCCAGGGCTCATTACCATAATATAGAGTGGCATCTGAGTGAGCTGACTCCCTCTAGCTACAGACACCATCACCCTTGCACCAGGGCTGATCGCTAATGAAGGGGCAGCTAAGAAACCCTCCCAATCCTCTCTGTTGCCCATATTGGCCAGGAGAGGGGCCCAAATGATGCCTGGAAGGTCCAAACTCCTTGGCCTCAAGAGAAATGGGGAAAGGGCTGCCTTTTGAATGAATGGATTGTAGTGTAGTTTATTTTAAATTATACAAATGGATCTTTGTGTGAAATACTTTTTTCTTTCCATGTTTAGCTTTTTTATTATTTGCAGTCTTCAAGAGAGATAGTATGTTTAAAACTAGCACACGAGCATGTAGCCTCATGGACCCAGGAGAACAAATAGCTTTTGCGGGGGAGCTTTCAGATCTCCTCAGCTTGTTTCTGTGTCTTGCCAGGGGGAACTGTAGGACTCCTGTGCTTTGTGGGATGATGAATCTCTTTCTTCCCCCTCCAATAGATGCCACAAGAAGAAGAGCCTTTGCACTGGTCTCTCAGGCTTACACCTCAATCATTGCCGATGACTTTGCAGCATTTGTGGGACTTCCTGTAGAAGAAGCAGTGAAAGGTAACTTGTCTTGCTGTCTTCAGGTTATTGGGGCCTCTCAATCAGGAAAGGGTGTTATAAAGCCAGACTTTGGAAAACTACATTGTTGGCTTTTCTCCCCACTCTTGAGTGCAGCTGAAATGATCTCAGAGGCTGACCTGGGGAGGTCTGTCCTCTCCCCATCAGCTCCCATGATGCCATCTTACCCATGTCATCCCTTCCCCCAACCCCATCTTACCCATGGCACGCCCTCCTGTACCTTCAGGCCAACCTTCTTGCTGTCAGTTTTTCCTGCGACATCAACTGATACTAACCCACATTCCCCTTCTCACACTATGGCCCAGTGGTTTTCTCTTCCACCCTTTAGGGCCTCCTCAGCATCTCCTGGCATGCAGGACCCTCACCTGGAGGTAACAGCTGTGGTGAACCTCTAGGCCCAGACAAAGGTGCCAGCCAGTGTTCAAGGCCAGAGTGGCAGGAGAGCCCTCCCTGCACTCAAGATGGCTGCCTTTATCCTTGAAATGAGAAGCTTAAGCTTTGCAGCTTTAGTTCTAGAGGTGGATTCATTGAAACCCAAGAACCTACTTTCTTTTTTAAGTACACAGTTTGTTTCCTTAAAAAAAATTCTATTTATTTTAGTGCTTACAATTTAAAATCATGTCACCTTTGATGTTTAAAAAAAAGCAGTATAAATGACTGGAATAGAATCAGTTTTACTCTCATTTGTTTCCTTTTCACCCTTGTGATCCATCTTAATTTAGATAGGATTCTTAAGGTAATTATTGCCCTTAGCATATGTGTTCTATTTTTTCATGGTTTTACTTACATATTTAGCCCATTTACATAATTTTTGTTTCTGCCCTATAGAAAATTATTCGTAAGTGATAGGTTAAAAAGTGTGAGTCAAATCAGACTCAGATGAGTGTTCCATCCAAGCCAGACAGGTGGCCCAGTGGAGAAAGCACTGGCCTTGGAATCAAGAAGCCAGATTTCAAGTCCTGCCTCATATCGGTTGCTGTTTGTGTGACCTTGCAAGTGACTTACTGTATAGGGGCATCAGCTTTCTCATCTGTACAATGGGCATAATAATAGTGTGTAGCTGAGGGTGTTTATGAGGATGAAATGAGATCATATAGAAACCATTTTGTAATTCTTAAAGTACCATCTAAATCCTAGCTACTGTTGTTGTTATTTTTAAAGTAAGGGTTTTGGCAGGACCAGGTGTCCTTTCTAGTATATATTCTGAACCTGTAACCAAAGAAGATTTAAGTTGCAATGAATCATAGAATTTATGCTCATCTTTCAGATATTGGTGTTGAGGACTGAGGGTGGAAGGTGATCGCTCATTGGTTCATGTGTTGAGGTGTGCATTTTAGGGCGGAGTTCTGGAGACGCAGATGAACCCTGCACCTTCTTAGTCACAGGGCATTGGACATTCAGTCACTGAACTTTTTGTCTTCTCTTTGAGATGATTGGAAAGACTTCCAGCTCTTAACTATACTGTGACTTGTCGTAGGTGTCTTGGAACAGGGATGGCAGGCAGATTCCACCACGAGGATGGTGATGCCCAAGAAGCCAGGTAGGTGGCGCTGTTGCTCTATGTGTCAGCCTTGGCCTCCATTTACAGTTCATTGACTTCTCTGTGCTGCTCTGCGTACAAAATGGACGGGATTCAACTCATGGTTTTTAAACAGGCATAATTCAGGGCAGGAATTATAACTCCTAAAACCTTGTTCACTTTTTCAAAGTTACCTTTATTTCCCTGAGGAATTGGATTCCCTCAAGTTGGGAGCTCCCTCCCTCTTCCAAACCAGAGGGGCAAGCATCCTGCCCCTTGGGGCCTCTGAAGAGTTGCCTGAGGGTGGTTGGGAGCCAGGAGGTGTGGTTCTGAGCAGCCCAGTCTCCCAGGCTCAATGTCAGACTTAGTGGTAACTGCACAGGCCGCTGTTCTTAGAACAGTAATGCTGCCCAGAGTTATTGGCTACAGGACTTACCAAGGCCTCTCACTTCCTGGGTGTGAGGACTCTCCACAGTGCACACTCTCTGTTTGCTGTGCTTCCCATATGCTTAATGAGGAACTATGGGTGAAAAATGTGTCCTGTCCTTTAGTGGCAGGAACACACCCCATAGTTACAAGCTTCGCAGTTTGAATAGGTTATGCCAGAGCTGAGGCTCTGCATTTGGGGTTGAAGGAAAGAAAACTTGTGCCATCATCTCCATACCCTAAAGAGAGTACAAGGCAAGTAGAAGAGCCACGTTCCAAGAGAAAGTGCAGCTTTGGAAGATTAGTATGAACTAGAAACAAAAGCATTGCTTATCTCTGAACAAGATGTTTACAGTTCAAGAGAGATTGCTGCCCATGGTGGGGAGAGGCTCAGATATCAAATACTTAGCTGTTACTCAGCTAACTCACTCTAGTTTGAAGTCAGTATGAATTCTACTTTGTATCCTTAATAGAAATGTCTTAAACTCTGTAAAAGCTACAGGTTTTATGAGCAAAAAAAGGCTTTTTTCAGCAAATGTGAGAGAGACTAACTAGAGTGAGCAAAGTGTAGACAAATTTTTGGATTGGATGGCATGAACATTCTGCCATTCTATAGGTGAGTGGTCATCGATGGATCTGCATCACCTTGGAAGGCGACTTCTCAAGGAAGGTCCCCTGGTCGTGGTATTTGGCCCTGGGCTGTCTGACATTTTTATTAACAACTTAGATAAAGGTGTTGGTGGCATGCCTATTGAATGTACAAGTGACAGAGGTGTCAGAGAACATTAAAACATGGAGTGACAGGCTCCAAAAAGAGGTTGATAGAATAAAACATTGGGCCAGATTGAGTAATAAGAAGTGTAAAGTCTTGCCTTTTGATTCAAAATAATCAACTTTACAGGTTTGTTGTGAAATCGTCACTTGGCTTGACAAGATGATGGCGACTTACCTAGATGTGCTACATGGAAAAAGAGCTGGTCACTTTAGTAGACTAAGAACTCAGCTGGAGTGATGTGGGTAGTTCTAGTGGCCCAAAAAGCTTATGGGACCCAGGCTACGGAGACAGTACTTTAGCTTGAGGTCCCTTCCAACTCCTCCCAGAGTCTGGTACTCCAGAGAGGCAGGTGTTCGCTTCCTTTCTCACTTGTCAGTTACTATGCCTGTAGTGGGGATTCGGTAGAGACCTGTTTATCAATTGAAAAAACAGACTTATTTTTATGTGTTTGTGACTTTCGTATGAAAAATATCTTAACAGTTGTTTTGACTTTTCTTATCTATAGGTTCCCTGGATGTTTCCTTTAACAGATTTATTCCTTTATCAGGTTTGTAATTTCCATGGATTTATTATAATATGCTCAAGAATGAATTTTCTTGGATTTTATTGTTCAGTTGTTTTCAGTCATGTCCAGCTCTTGATGACCCCTTTTGGAATTTTCTTGGCAAAGATACTCTTACTCATTTTGCAGATGAGGAAATTGAGGCAGACAAGGTTAAGTGACTTGCCTAGGGTCATACAGCCAGTAAATGCCTGAGGCTAGATTTGATTCTCAGGTCTTCCTGCCTTCAAGCCTAGTGCTCTATCCCTGCACCACCTTGCTGCCTTATATGTTACAGTAGGCTGAGATGGAAAAAGACTCATTATTAGCCTTACTGTTTTCATTATTAAATATTATGGCAATTATGATGACTTGGGGTTCCTCCTTTCTGATTGAGACTGGGTTGTTTGACCCCGTGAGTGAGCTCTTCATGACCATATGGTCCTGAATTATGACAGATAAAGGTTCCAGCTATTGTCTTAGAGAATCCCCCGATCTGACATGATAGTTTAACAGGGTAACTGCAAGGACCAGGACGCTCCCGTAATGGAGCAGTGACTGATCATTAAAGAAGATGGAGGACTTTGATATGATGGTGGGTGGGGGATCACTTGGACTTGGGTTGGTGAAGATGCAGGGTGGGCATGAAGCTTCCAGGTCAACTTCAATGCCTTGAGGGTCCTTGCTCTGACTCCTGGTAAGTCAGCCTCCTGTTTGCATTGAAGTTACAGGTATTTGAGGCTATGCTGTCCTCCCACCTGGCCCCAGGGGCTTTGAGAGCCCCAGGAAAGGACAGATGGGGTCTGTTCAGAGTTTGCCATTCCTTTCTTGGCTTGTCCAATAATGACCAGGGAGCTGTCCTTCCATGTAACTACAATGTTTTTTCTTCCAGATTTTTCCCATTCAGTGAAAGGGGAATTAAAAAAGAAATCTTTTTTGAAACTCAACAATCCAAACCATTTCTTATTTATTGTTCACTAAATCACAGTCTAAAGAAAGAGTGGGTTCAGTTATCCTTAGATTTTTGACTTGACCCTCGAAAGCTTCCCAGTTACCATGAAACAAGTAAATCCTAGTCCAAAGAAATCTTCTCTTTTTGAGATTGAGGGCTAGGGGATTGAAAGTGTGATTGCCTGCTTAGTTACCCCTTAGGTTGTATTTATGTCTCCTCTGTTTGTTTTTGTAAATAGAGCCTGCTCCAGTTCCACCAATCCCCAACGAACAACAATTAGCCAGATTGACCGACTACGTGGCTTTTCTTGAAAATTGATTCATTGGCTTTTCTGTTCAAGATCAGACTTGGAATCCTGTGTACTGACCAGTCCGGAAAAGCGACATTTTCATTGTATTCTGTTGGATGAAACACCCCAACATTCTTTATTAGAACATGGGATAAAATACATATGTTAGATACATATATTTTTTGGTCCTTATACATTGCTGAATTCACCGTTGAACAGCTTCTTAGTCCCATGTATTTATTAATTTGGAGTACAACAGTATTACGTGGTTAGGTCTTATCTTGTAGCGATTCCTGATGGGGAAACATAGCTGTCTCCATCAGTGGATGTCAAATGTGGTAGGTTGGCAAAGACAATTAATTATCTCCTTATATTAGCAACTGGCTTGATAAATCTTAGCTCTTCTCTGCTGATGTTTTCAGTGCACCCACTGCTGGCAGTGAGAAAGATGCCATGACAGGGACAGAGGCACTGATGGGAGCAATGCAAAAAGGACAGACTTCTCGGAGAAAGGGAGAACGCTGGGTATGAGAGGCCTCGTTCAGTCAGAGCCATCTGCAGAAAGAAGGGAAAGGAGAAATCCAAAAGTTGTTCCCAGTTTGGTGTGATGCCCCCACCCCTTAGTGGCTCTTCCCAAATAAGAAGCATGTTTGTGTCTCAGCCCCTCTTTTCCTCAGACTCATGGGGAGCTTCTTGATAAGAGTTGGTATTTGGGGCCCTGCTTTTAAAGGTGGTCCCCTGGAGGCTGGGTCTAGAGGGAAGGGCAGGCCTGTCTTTGCTGAATTGGCTGGTTGATGAAGACTCGCTAGGAAGCTGCTTAAGAAAGAAGGTACATTACATAGGGGACCTAGGCCACACTGTTGAGCTCTGAGAACAATGCTCTTGAAATTCTGGAGTTTAAAGTTGGCTCTCTATTTGGAAGGATGCAACTTGGATGACCATTATGATTCTATTTAAAATAGAATTTTGCAAATTCATGACGATTGACTGGAAAGTGCATTTCTTTCATCTTTTCATGGTGGCGAATGTCATTTAATAAGTGTTTTTGATTGGGTGGTTTCATTCATTTGTGAGACTGATAGATTCTGCTTTTAAGAGTAAGATTTCCTTCAGCGCATTGTACTACTGTACATTTTTTGAAAACTCTCGTTGTATTTCAGAGTCCTGACTTGTGCACTGTTACTTTAAAAATCAATTAAACATGTGTGACAATTAATCTCATAGGATATTTATTTGAACCCATTGAAGTCCTGGAGCTTTTTCTAAGTGTTGAAGGAAATGTAATTTCAGTGACATTAAATATGTTTACACTAACCTCTCTGTATATTTGGTTTTTCAAGAGTAATCAGAGCTCTAACTACGAATGAAATTTTCATTTTTCAGCTCCTTTAACCCAGGAAGTTCAGCTCCGTAGGAGGGTAACATTGGACAGGATCTGTCCTATGAGGAGCAGCTTGGTTTTTTAAACGATCGATTTTATAAAGTTGGTACCATGGGAAGGGTTGGTTGGTTGGTTGGTTGGTTTTTCAGAAGCCAAGGGTACTTTCTAAAATGTGGTCAGGTTTTAGAAAAGGTGCTTGGTTACATCTGCCGTTGGCTTGATCTATTTAAAATAATTGGTTCTTTGATAAAAAGGACTAGTCAAACCGATTCATTGTCATGGGCGAGAAAATCCTGATTGTTTGAATTTTTAAAGTCTATCAAGTTGGTGATAACCTTGTGAAAATGGTGTAAACAATAATAAGAACTCCAGTTTTTGTGTGTGTACACGTATGATGTGTGTCCAGCCCTGTGGGAAGAACTTTATAATTCTCTAATTTGATCCTCCAACAACCCTGGAAAGTAGGTGCTGTTCTCATCTCTGTTTTACCAACTAGTAAAATGAGGCAAACAGAAGTGACTTGCCCAGGGTCACACAGATAGTGAGTATCTGAGATTGAATTGGAATGTGAGTCTTCCTGACTCCAAGCCTGGCAGATGGATTTTATTCTGTGGTTCTTGGACATGTATCCTTACCTGGACACTTTGGTCTGGTTGCTCTTAAAGGTTTGCAGGGTTTCCCACCTTGAGTCCAGTTCTGGGTTGAGTGGAGGACAAGAAGCCAGAGATCAAGAAATGAGACTTGGGCGTTCTTGGCCCAGTTTGGTGGGGAGTGCAGCCAGGAGGAGGCCAAAGTGCTCATGAAAAGTAGAGCGAGGGCACTGTCAGCCAGAGGGGTCAAGAAAAGCCTCCTGAGGTGTCCACGAAGACACAAAGACCACAGTTTGAAACCCTACTGCCTTCGATAACAGCTGCATGACTGGACAAGTCACTGACCCTTCTAAAGCCTCAGGTTCCTCATCTCTGATGTGAGGATTATACATTGCTGACCTCACAGAGTTAGTATGAGGCACAAATGAGATTGTGTACATAACAGACTTTAAAACACGATATGAATGGCATTTATTATTTGAAGTGGTCTTAAGTCTTATCAGTCCTTAGAGGTACCTCTGGGACCTTTTGTGCCCAGCTGACAGACCTGTTCCAAAGATTTCACTTGGATCTTCCTTGGAGATAGGGGGTTGAGGGGGAGGGGGTGTTGGGTAGTGAATGGAGAGAGACCAGGCCTGAGTCAGGAACACCCAACTTGGTTGCATTCTTCCACTTGATTCCCCCCACAGTAATTGCTAGGCCAGTTTTGTTGGGTTTTTTCTTTCGGCAGGGAGAGTTTAGGTTCTATAAATGTGACTTGGCCATGGAGACCATCAAAGGAGCAGTGCAGTGTGCTGGATCTTAATTGAGTAAACACAATGTCACCTAAAGCCCAACTTGCTCCTGTCTCCACCCAAGAGGAACTCATACGTGTTTCTCTGATGACTTGCTGGATTTTAAGGACCCCATATTATTGAACAACAAGTGGAGGGTGGGGAAAGCCGTTTCTACATTAGAAGGAAGATGAAGTCATGAAGCTGGTCACATGGTAGTTCTTACATTTTCATCTATTTATAATAGAACCTAAGAATTCCATTGAATCTTAAATCCCCAAAGGGCAATGTAGGTGTTAATCAAGGCAGACTATACAGCTTGACTAAATGCATCATCTCAAGCCGACTCTTGCCAGTCCAGGCAGGAGCCTGCCATCAGAGCCAAGTGTCTCAATGGGACAAGTTAAAAAGAATCAGAATAATGCTCAGCACCTCTGCCCCATGATATGCAAGTGTCCCACAGGACCATGCATCCTGGTGGGCTGCTATGGTAGTATTCCAGGGTCTTTTCTCTAAGAAAATCCTTGCAGAACTAGATGAACATGAGCTATGTCCTGGCCAAATCTCTTGCCCTTCTCCCCTCTCCTCTTGCTCTTCTCCCATTCCCTCTGTCTCCCAGACAAGCTCCTCTGCTCCTTCCCTGTCCAGTGGCAATCCTTTTACTCCTTGGCCGTCACCTTTCCCTTGGTAGCATTTGAAGCCTCTTCCCCAGCTGTCCATTCCAGTGCCACTTCTACCCACTCTAAATCCATCTGAGCACCACCCCTTAATACCATATAATGCAAGAAGGAAGCAAGAAGTCTGACCTCAACATCCTGACAAGCAGCAGTAGATCACAGGGTCCTATCTCTGACTTTGAATGTGAAGTCTCATTTTACTCTAGTTTTACTTAGATCTCTTCTTGGAAAGTGACAGTTCAAAGTAACCACCATAGTGGGAAAGCAAAGAATCTCAAACTTGCCTCTGTAACCAAACAGACAAATGTCATTAATTATTGGAGAAAATGTCTTTGTGGGTCACTGAGAGGCCTGTTCAGGGATCTGAAAAGGATGGTTTGAGACTTCAAGAAGTTTCTGTGCAGCAGATGGATGAAGAAATAGGGAGCAGAACACTAAAATGCCTCCTCTGTGGCCTTACTGAAATCTGTAAGGTACCACCCTTTCCACCCCTAGTGCCCATTGACTCCCCAAGCTGTCCCTTGCCTCCAGGGACAACTGTTGGTGGATTGGTCCAACCATTCTGGGAAGCAGTTTGGAAGAAAGTGACCAAAGTAGCTAAACCTGTGGTGCAGACTAGGAAGTCAGTGACAGAAAGGCCTCATATGCACCAGAATATTGGCAGCAGTGCTTTTTGTGGTAGCAAATATGTGGAAACAAATAGGGAATAGAGGTCATGGTACATGAATGTCAAGGAAAACTTCTGGGCTGTAAGAAGTGACTAGAATGAATCCAGAGAAGCATGAGAAGACTCCAGTGAAAAGCAAAATGAAAGAACCGACCCAAGAAAATGAGATCATTGTATCACAATTGAAAATAGGAACTGACAAAAAACCAATTGAAATTAAATACCAGTATAACCAAGTGGTGTTTGGCAATGCTGTCTAGGAATAATAATAATGTTAATGCTAATAGCAAACATTTAGAAAGTGCCTACTATGTGCCTGGTATTGTGCTGAGCAACTTACAATCTCATATGTCTACAACAACCCTGCAAGGTAGGTGCTATTGTGATCCCCATTTTGCAAATGAGACAAACAGTGGTTAAGTGACACCCAAAGTCACACAACTAGTAATTACTGTGTTTCAGGCCAGATTTGAACTCAGGTATGTCTGACTCCAGGGCCAGTGCTCTATCCACTGTGCCATGTAGATGGAAACAGCAGGGGAGGAGCCTCTATTTTTTGCTCAAAGCAACTTCAAATTCCATAGAGGCCTTTGTGGGAGGGCCACTCACTGGAAGATAACTGTCATTTTCTGAGGGTTCTATTTTGTTTTCTTCTATTTTCTGTCATTCATTTAGAGACCATGTTTTCCCAGTGACAGAACCAATTTCCACATATAAGGAGGTACCATGTGGAGATTGTCTCAGATTTCCTGGGTGTGGGCAATGAGCAAAGAGAGTGAAAAAATCCCCCCCTCCCCATATGCCTGGGCCCATTGTGAGTAAGCTTTGATTGAGCACCTACTATGTGCCATCCATTGTGTTAAGCAGTGGGAATAGAAAGAAGCACAATCTGAGTTCACCCTTCTGGTCCAGTTGTCTCGCTGTGTCCCACCCATCATATCCACTGTCAACCTCTGTAACTGACTCCTCTTTGCATCCTCTCCCTCCCTCGCTGTTTCCCTAGTCCAAGCCTTTATCCATGCTCTTTCCATGACCTAAGTCAGGGAATGACAGGATATTTGTCTTAAACCGCCCCCTTTCCAAGGTCATGAGTTTGGGGCAATCAGGTGTATCTATCTGCCCCCAAGAAGTACAATCATGATGTAAATCATATGAACCTGTGAATCATGATGGTAAAAGTGACCAACCAAGGGGTCTATGGAGCTAGTCAGGGGAACCTCTGGGGAAGAGATTTGGACTGATGTGCCAACCTGCCTTTTCCTCCCTCTGGCCCTGGAGAGATGGCACCGAGGATTTGGAGGTCTCTAGTCTCTAGGTCAACTCCAAAAACCTGGGACTTGGTGGTCAAACTACAGCGAGAGGAAGATTGGAAAGATGTGAAAAGAGATAGAGACATAAAGGGAGATGTAAGACAACAGAGATATATAGAGGAGAGAGATGCATTGGGGTGAGGGGGAGAGAGGAGGAGCAAGCAACGTTTCTTCCTCCTCCTTGGAACACGATTCACCTGGGAGCAGCCAGATTAAGACAGGACTCAGAGAAGAGCCCTCATACTCGGAAATGCAGACCTCATTGGGACCAGTATTTGCTTGTCCCTTGATTTTGTTTTTCTCGTTTTCAGAAAACATTTTTGTATAACACTGCAAAATGCTGAGGGTCTTAGCATCCCAGGGGCTACCAAGTCTGTGTGAGGATTCCAATCTAAAGAATAAGAACATCCCCCAGTGAGCACTTGGCCCCTTTGCACTCCTGATACAAGGTTTATGTCATCAATGCTGTGTTCTCTTTTCCACCTGCCAAAGTTTTAACCATCCTTCAAAGAGCCAGCTCAAGGCATCTCCTCCAGGGAGCCTTCCCAGGCAATCTCCTCTTAGAGAATCTTAGGGTGCTCTTGGTGTTTCTCCCCTATCTTAAGTCTTTGCTTCCTCATTTCACTGTAAGAATCTTGTTTGCCCACCCAGCTGTGATTTCCTGATGGTAAGGGGGTCTCATCTTCTGTTTCTTTTGCATTCTACAAAGCATTTCTCACAAGGCTTTGTGCAGAATAAGCTAGTGGAGAGTGAATGGACGTGAGGTTTGCTTTCTGTGGCTGTGGGATTAGAATCAAGCCTTTGTGTTGCTGTGTTTCTCTCTTAAACGAAGCCATGATTCAGCAAATGCAAAGAGTGAATAGGTGAAGTTGTTAGTTTTGCTGAGTGTTTTTTTTCCTTTTCTTTCTCTTCTTTATTATACTTCACTCTCCAGATTTTGCCACTATGCTTCAGCAACCTTCTCCCTCCACCTCTGTGGGACCCTTTTCCTATTGGCCATTTCCTTCCAGGGCCTCCATTCTGCGAAAGGGTCCAGAGCAGCCATCCTTTGTTCCCCAGATTTTGCCCCTATGTGGGCACCTTTCCTCCCCTCATCTTTTCAGCTCCCCTTTTTTGTGTTCTACCCCTAATTAGAACATAAACTCCTTGAGGGAAAAAGACTCCTTTTGTTTGCATTTGAACCCCCAGTATTTAGCATAGTTCCCAGCACACAGTGTTTAATATATGCTTCTTGACTTTATTATAAAGGATGGTTCTCTGGGAAGGATAGAGAAAGGGATGCACAGTGGGAAATATAGGTGATGCAAAAGATAGTAATGCAAATTTGCTTTTAAAAAAGATAAGTTACTGAACTGGGGATCAGGAAAATGTGATTTCAGATCCCACTTCTGATATCTGAGAAGTCATGTGGGGGATGGAGCCAAGATAGAGGAGTAGAAAGATGTGTATACTCTAGTTCGTCCCCCACAGCCCATAAAATACCTGTAAAGAATGACTCTCAACAAATTCTAGAACAACGGAAGCCATCTAGAATGACGGATTGGAGGAGCTTCTAGCCCAGAGTGACCTGGAAGGCCAAGGGGAAAGGTAAGTCGCAACAGATGCTGAAAGAGTCAAGCCCAGCCTTGACCACGTGACACAGGGAGGAGAACTGGAGCAGGTCTCAGGGATGGAATCCAGGGAGTTTGCAAATCCCTCAACCCACAGGCACCAAAAGTCAGTGAGAGGGCTTCTGTAGCTGGCCTAGAAGGGAGCAGGGTCCTCCCCCCCATAGCTCTGGCCCAAGGTGGTGGCAGAAGAGGCCTCAGTGAGCGGCAGCAGCTGCCAGGGCAGGCAGCAGGCGACATCCATTGTTAGAGACCTCATCATAAAGCCCCTGGGGGAATTGAGCAGCTGATCTGAACCTCAGCCCTGAATGCTAGTATGGCGGAATTAGAAGTGAAGCTGTTGTGGAGAGGAAATTCTACTACTCGAGGATTCTGGGCACAAAAGTTTCTGGCTGCTCCCAGATCAGTGTACAGGCTTGATTGTGCCACTTTGGAGGAACTGAGATCTTACAGGTCCCCAGAGTATACCCTACTCTTGACAAAGACCCCAAAAGTCAAGTAACTGCTTAGGAAAATACCCAAAAAAGGGGAAAAAAATAAGACTACAGAATTACTTTCTTGGGGAACAGGTATGTTCTCCCATCCTTTTGGATGAGGAAGAACAATGCTTACCACCAGGGAAAGACATAAAATTCAAGGCTTCTGTGTCCCAAACATCCAAAATAAATATTCATTGGGCTCAGGCCATGGAAGAGCTCAAAAAGGATTTTGAAAATCAAATAAGAGAAGTGAAGGAAAAAATGGGAAGAGAAATGAGAGAGATGCAAAAAAAGCATGAAAGGAGACCCAAAAATATGCTGAAGAAAATAATACCTTGAAAAATAGGCTAACTCAATTGGCAAAAGAGGTTCAATATGCTAATGAGGAGGAGAATGCTTTAAAAGGCAGAATTAGCCAAATGGAAAAGGAGGTTCAAAAGCTCACTGAAGAAAATAGTTCTTTAAAAATTAGAATGAAACAGATGGAAGCTAATGACTTCATGAGAAACCAAGAAATCACAAAACAAAACCAAAAGAATGAAAAAATGGAAGATAATGTGAAATACCTCATTGGAAAAACAACTGACCTGGAAAATAGATGCAGGAGAGATAATTTAACAATTATGGGGCTACCTGAAAACCATGATCAAAAAAAGAGCCTAGACATCATCTTTCACGAAATTATCAAGGAAAGCTGCCCTGATATTCTAGAACCAGAGGGCAAAATAAATATTGAAAGAGTCCACCAATCACCTCCTGAAAGAGATCCAAAAAGAGAAACTCCTAGGAACATTGTAGCCAAATTCCAGAGTTCCCAGGTCAAGGAGAAAATATTGCAAGCAGCCAGAAAGAAACAATTTGAGTATTGTGGAAGTACAATCAGGATAACACAAGATCTAGCAGCTTCAACATGAAGGGATCGAAGGGCATGGAATATGATGTTCCAAAAGTCAAAGGAACTAGGATTAAAACCAAGAATCACCTACCCAGAAAAACTGAGCATAATACTTCAGGGGAAAAAATGGTCTTTCAATGAAATAGAGGACTTTCAAGCATTCTTGATGAAAAGACCAGAGCTGAAAAGAAAATTTGACTTTCAAACACAAGAATCAAGAGAAACATGAAAAGATAAACAGGAAAGAGAAATCATAAGGGACTTACTAAAGTTGAACTCTTTACATTCCTACATGGAAAGATAATATTTGTAACTCCTGAAACTTTTCTCAGTATCTGGATGGTTGGTGGGATTACACACACACACACACACACACACACACACATACACACACACGTGTGTATGTGTGTGTGTGTGTGTGTGTGTGTGTGTATAGAGAGAGAGAGAGGGAGAGAGAGAGAGCACAGGGTGAGTTGAATAGGAAGGGATCATACCTAAAAAAATAAAATTAAGAGATGAGACAGGAATATATCGGGAGGAGAAAGGGAGAAATGGAATGGGACAAATTATCTCTCATAAAAGAGGCAAGAAAAAGCCTTTTCAATGGAGGGAAAAAGTGGGGAGGTGAGAGGGAAAAAGTGAAGCTTACTCTCATCACATTTGCCTCAAGGAAGGAATAACATGCATACTCAATTTGGTATGAAAACCTGTCTTACAATACAGGAAAGTAGGGGAGAAGGGGATAAGCTCGGTGGGGAGGGGGAGGGATGGTGGAAGGGAGGGCAATTGGGAAGAGGGAACAATTAGAAGTAAACACTCTTGGGGAGGGACAAGGTCAAAAGAGAGAATAGAAGAAATGGGGGGCAGGATAGGATGAACGGAAATATAGTCTTACACAACATGACTTATGGAAGTCATTTACAAAACTACACACACACACACACACACACACACACACATATTGAATTGTTTGCCTTCTTAGTGGGGATGGATGGGGAAGGAGGAAGGAAGAGAAGTTGGAACTCAAAGTTTTAGGAATAAATGTTGAGTATTGTTCCTGCATACCACTGAGAAATAAGAAATACAGGTAATGGGGTATAGAAATTTATCTTGCCCTACAGGACAAAAGATAAGATGGGGATAAGGGAAGGGAGGGATATTAGAAAGGAGGGCAGATTGGTGGAAGGGGTAATCAGAATGCTTGGTGTTTTGGGGTGAGGGTAGGAGAGAGATGGGGAGAAAATTTGGAACTCAAAGTTTTGTGGAAATGAATGTTGAAAAGGTAAAATTAATTAATTAATTAATAATTTTTTTAAAGGGGTCATGTGACCCTGAGCAAATCACTTTCCCTTCCTAACATTTAGACAACTCTAAGATTATAAGTTGGAAATGATCACAATTTGCATCTTATGTCTAAATGGTATTCCCTGCACCCATAAGATCATTAACTGCTGCATAAACCATGTCTTGCCTCATTTTAAAGATCTTAATTGTCCTGTTATTGATCTTTTTAAAAAAAATTCATGATAGAATGGTAAAATTAACTTAATATCACCCAACTCTGACATGAGCAAAGATGGGAGAGCAGTATGGTGGGCACTACGTCAACCTGCCACTTTATTTGGGATGGGAAATGTGGTGCCCCAATTTTTTCCAAATAAAGCAATTTCTCTGCTGACTTTCATGATAAAATGCCAGTGGGGTAGGCTTTTCAGATTAAGTAATACCAAAGACCTCAACAGGGAACATAAAGTTAGTCCACTAGGACTGGAAGGTGAAAGAAATATATTTGAAATCTTAATGATTTCCATCCTTGGCTGCATTTCTTTCCCACCAGCAGGCTTTCCTCCTAAATGGAGACAATGTCAGTGTTGGCTGGGTCTTGCCAGTGTCCATCATCAACTCTTTGTGATGACGTTTGCAAACTTAACAGGCCTGGTGCCAACGACTAGTTGAATCATCATCTGTTACATCACTCTCACCCTTGAGGACTGTGTGCCTCTTAGAACTTCCTCCCTACATTATGGCATTCTCTACATTGTGCATCTGTTTCTCTCCAAGAGCTATACCTCATGAGAAGAGTAACATAGTCATTCAAGATGGTGCTCTTCAAAGGATTACATGTAGGTACCGATGCAAGATCTCATTACTCTCATTGAATATAAAAGGTGTGTCCTGATCACTAGCAGAATTTTTTTCTCTAAAAGTCTCTCATTATTTCTTCCAGACACAGGGGTGTGGCAGAAAGTGATTCTAGCTTAATAAATGCCTTTTGAAGATGAAATTAGTAAGAAGTCACATTTTTCTTGACCTTTGCACTTGATTATAGTGCAAATCCTATCTCTGACTCTTAATATCTTTGTGAGCCTGGCAAACCATTTAACATCCCAGGGTCTTTCTTTCCCCATCTGTAAAATGGTTGGGCTCAATAACTTGTGAAGTCCCATCTATGATCATGTTCCAGTCACTGGGTCAAGCATTGAACATACAGAGATAGAAGTGAACTCCCGGAATCTGTAGCCCATGATGCAAATCATCCCTTCTGTCCATCCTTTTTCTGCTCAAAAACATCTTAGTCTCCTTGGTTGTGCTCTCTTGCCTTTCATTGCATGAGAAAATCAAATCCATTAGGACAGAGGTCCCCAAGGAGAAAATCCAATCTTCAGAAAGCTAAGCCAGGATTACCTGTGGTCATTTTTTAATCATTTGAAAAAAACTCATAAGCAAGAGTTCAAAACTTGGTAAACATCTTAATCCAAACAGGATGGGCCCTGGGAGTGTATGTAGCTTCAGAGGCTGCCAAACCACCACAATGACCCCTTCCAAGACAAGAACAGTAGAGAAGAAGAATGAGTACCTGAGTTATTCAGAATTGCCACAAGTTTCATCAGAATGCATCGCTTTCCATAAGCCTGCCCCTATGGAGGCAAGTAGGATTATTTCTGCACCTATAAGCTAGAAGGACATGGACAATGCAAGATGTACCACGAGTGACCCACTGACTCCCAGCTTCTGGAATATGCAAATAGATGATTTGTCTAAGCCAAGAACATCGGGACTTATGTAACAACCTCCACTCGAACAACACCGAAGTCCCAGGACTTTAAAGTGTGATTCCAATAACCGATTCAGCTGATGCTTGAGGCCAGCCAGTTCCAGATGCTCAGGGATTCTGAGATCCAAATGGCATATGTGGGCTGTTCTTCACTTGCTCGGCTCTGGCATGACTTCTGATGGTCACATGAACTCTTTTCCTTAGGAGCATCAGGAGACATTTAGAACATCTTCGTCATCCTTCTGGCTCCAATTGGGAACAAATCCAGGGAACTGTGCCTAAAGTTCATTGGGGAACCATTTGGCTCAGCTTCTCCCAACATGGTTCTTATCTTGAAGGATCTCCAATCTTTGTCTTATTATCCACAACTTATCCATCAATGAGTACGATCCAGAATTGAACAGGAAGAGATAAGACTGAGTGACCTTCAAGAAATTGTCTTTAATGACCCAGAATTCCTCCAGAAACAAATGTTCCTTTTCTTGATACCAATACTCTCCCAGTGTCATATGACTGTAAACCATGGAATGCTTTGAGCTCTGGACAACTGGAAACAAACAATACAAAGAAGGCAATGGAGAGGGCTATGGGGGTGAGGAGCAGGGTGCAAACTGACTAAAGTAGGAAAGAAATCAAGAACTGACACACAGGTCATCAAAAAAATGGTTGATCAGGAAAGGTGGGGTAAAGAATAGATGGGCATCGTGCTCAGGGGACACAGAAAAGAGAGGCATGGATAAGCTGTGGTCTTTGTCTCTGGAGGGAACATCAAAACTGAGGTGCTCATAGACCCGCTGGGCCACCCCCCAACTCCCGCCAAAAAATCCATCACGGGATGGCAAGACCACCCATGGCAACTCTCTTCATGCTTATCTTGGCTGGTCTTGGATTGATCAGTCACAAAGTCTCTGCTCAGAGTTTTCCATCTTGGATGGAGGTGGCCACGTTTTGCTCTTCAGGGGTAAAGTCTTGCAGATTTCTAGGTAACCTTCATGGCAAGATGGTGAACTTTTCCAGATGCAATATAAATATAGCATTCATAAATTGTTCATGAAAATCAAACTTGAAATTTTAACAAAATCCAGGGGATAATTAGGATCTCAGAAGAATCTCTGACATTTGAAAGGCTTTGTGGTATAGAAGGAAGAGCACTGGATTCGTATTAATGGTGTCCAGGTTTAAATCTCAGCTCTGAAATGTATCATCTGACTGTGGACAATGTGCTTAATCTCTCAGGCTTAGTTTTGTCATCTGTAAAATGGCAATAATAGACCCATAAATTTTAAACCAGAAGGGAACTGAGAAAGTCATTTACTGCAATCACCTCAGTTAACAAATGAGGAAATGGAGAAAGAGGAGAGTTAAATTACTTACCTAAGATCACACAGTAAACAGTAGAGTTAACGTGTGAATTCCAATCATCTTCTAGAAGCAACCCAATTTCCACTGAACCTATTGTTATATTACCAATCTCATAGGGTTATTGTGAATAATGTGCTATAAAAATGTCAAGATTTGATTTGAGAACATGAGATTAGTAGCTGGGATGGAGCACCGGAAGGCTTTTTTCTTTCTGAAAATACATTTTGAAAAAGAGCAAGAGTGAGGGTAGACTGTGCAGTACTATGTAAATAAGCTATCCATCTATGGGAATCTTCCATCCTGAGAGTGACAGTATGGCAGAGTGCATTTGGGTGGAGCCAAGAGAAAGAAGGTTATGGATGACACTTTCCTAAGGCAGATTCCAAAATGAACACAGAAGCAGTGAAGAGAAGGGTAGGGAAGGGAAAGAAAGCATTTATTAAGTGCCTATTATGTGCCAGACTCTGAGCTAAGTGTTTTTACAAATGTTACCTCATTTGATAATGAGATTGTAGAGTACAAGAAGAATGAGACGGTAGTAAGCATCCAAGTTACTTTAAATGCCAAGCAGAGGAATTTCTTTCTGATCCTGAAAGTAATAGGGAGCCACTAAAGATTGTTGAACAAGGGGATGACATGTGCTGTGCTTTAGAAAAATCACCTTGGCCACTGAGTAGAAGACAGATTAAAGTAAGTAGCTGTTTGAGTCAGGGAGACCAGTTGGAGGCTATCACATAATCTGAACATAAATGGTTGATGGCCTAAATTTAGGGAACAGCTGTGTGAGTGGAGAGAAGGGAGAAACGACAAAATCTGGTGACAGATTGGCCATAGGGGGTGATGAGTACGGAGTCAAAGATGGCACTTGGGTTGTGATGCCCTCAGTGGTAAGTGGGAAGAGGGGAGGGAGAATGAGCTCTGCTTTGGATATGTGGAGTTTCCAGTTTGAGAGGTCTAAAAGACACTAAATGATGTAGGAATGGGTCTCGGGAGAGAGAAAGGGGTGGCTATAGAGAACTGGGTATCATCGTCATAGAAGAGATCATTGAACCCACGGGAGCAGATGAGGCCACCAAGTGAGATAGAATAGAGGGGAAAGGGAAGATTAAGCAGCATGGCATAACAGAAAAAGTATTGAATTTAGTCAGAATATGGTGAGGGGGGCAGTTCTGGCTCTGCCTTTTAGCTGCATGATCTTGGAAAAATCACTTCCCCCTCTGAGCCTTCTTCTGCATTAGGAATTTTCCAAACTAAGGGCTCTCTGAGCCATTGTGACTGAACTCATAACTTTTCTAAAGCAAAATGCCCTTCCTTGGACATTCTCCACTTCAACAATGTCCTTCCTAAAATGTGGTGCCCAGAACTGAAGACAATCCTGTGGTTTCAGTGGGGTAGAAGACAGAAGGATGGTCACCTCTTTGTGCCTGGCAGTCACACCTCTCAATGAAAATCAGGTTCCCATTAGGTTTTTTGACTGTCTCCTCATTTGGATAGCTCATATTGAACTTGCAAATCACAAAAAGACCCTGGAGATATTCTCTTTCTCACTCCCTCTCCCTCTCTCTCCCTCTCTCTGCCTCCTCCATTTCTCTCTCTCTGCCTCCTCCATCTCTCTCTCTGCCTCCCCCATCTCTCTCTCTCTCTCTCTCTCTCTCTCTCTCTCTCTCTCTCTCTCTCTCTCTCTCTCTCTCTCTCTCTCTCTCTTTCTCTCTGTCTCTCTCTGTCTCTCTCTCTCTGTCTCTCTCTCTGTCTCTCTCTGTCTCTCTCTCTCTCTCTCTCTCTCTCTCTCTCTCTCTCTCTCTCTCTCTCTCTTTCTGTCCCTTAGTGCACAGGTACACATGGAAAACCACAGAATTGCACACTTAGAACTGGAAAAGAGCTCAGAGGGGGTCAGTTCAGTCCCTTCATTGTAAAGATGAGGAAACTAGCAGAGAAGTATCGGGTGATTTGGCCAAGGTTACAAGGGGAGGTGGTGGGCAAAAGGAAATACCCATTAATAATACACCTACTATGGACAGGACAGTAGATAGAGTGCCAGGTCTGGAGTCAGGAAGACTCATCATTATTGTCGGTTCAAATCTGGCCTCAGACATTTACTAACTGTGTGACCTTGGGCTAGTCACTTAACCCCATTTGCCTCAGTTTTCTCATCTGTAAAATGAGCTGGAGAAGGAAATGAAAAACCCCTCCAGTATCTTTGCCAAGAAAATCCCAAATGAAATCTCACCAAGAATTGTCTATAACTAAAAAATGACAAAACAACAATACAAGTATGTACCAGACACTGTGCTAATCACTTTATGAATGTTTTCTCATTTGATTCTTACAACAACCCTGTGAGGTAGGTGCTGGTATTATCAATTATCAATTTTACAATTGAGAAACTGAGGCAAACAGATCAAGTGACTTGCCCATGATCACACAACTAGTAAGTGTCTGGATTTGAACTCAGGTTTTTCCAGGCCCAGCACTCTATCCTCTGCACCAAAGGAGAAAGGCTCATTACAAAAGCAATAAGTGTCAGAGATGAAATTTGAACCCAGATTCTCTGACTCCATGATACCACAGGAGTATAGTCCAGTTAATTCCCAAATCTGGGCATCCTGGAAGTTGCAGACCAAAGCACCAGATGGTCTGAAGTACAGAATTTTAAAATTTCATTCCTGCATAGGAAACACAGCGGATATTAGCAGAAATCAAAATGATCTCAGCTGTTCCACCATTGCTGGGTATTATTATATACAGAAAATCTCCAAAGATTAAATGGCTTAGCTCAGTTCCCATAAACTATCAAAATCTCTTGGCTACATTGGTTTCACATGAAGCCCTGTTTGGCATTGCAAATAAAATGAAATTTTGTGTGGTTTGACCAGCCAGTTCTGGATCAGAATTTTCCTATTTCTGGTCGTTCTATCCCTGAGATAATATAGCTTTATGGAAGAATAGGGCCAAAGAGTTCTGGGTGAACGCCATATTATAAAAACATCCTTTGGATCTATTTCCACCATTTTTAAATCAGGTTGCCTTTGTGAGTCCAGACATCTGCTTGACACCTGACCTCCTTTATCCTTGTCTTTCTGATGGCTTGAAAAATGATGCTTACTCATTTGATGATTGGAGACTGTGCCAATCAGCTAATTCTTCTCTTATCAGATCATTTGGAGCCATTGATTCTTGCCAGATGAGCTTAACCTCCTCAACAGACTAGAGACAATGTCCCTGACTTCTGTGAGCTTTCCCAGGTGCTGGACAGGTCCTACTTTTGTCCTAAGAAGGAGTTTGTGGGAGAGGTCAGGTGGAGGGCTAGAAAGATGGCACTCCATGACCAGGTTTGGGGATGAGAGTCTTGGGAGCTACAGAATAGAGATAAACACAGATAAACAGATCCCACCCAAATGTTGCTTTGTGGCGTAGCCAAGGATGTTCCGCTTCCCATACCAGAAGGTCAGTTCATAATTGAGTATTGACCAAGAAGTTGGCCGCAGAAAGTGCTTTGTTGCCTGGCAAGCACTCACAAGCATTGTTTGAAGATGGATGACTTCTCTGGGAATGACTGAACTTAAGAAGGATGGCTAGAGAGTTTTAGCAAAGCTGGGAGGGCAACTTGTTATTGTGGGCAGGAAATGCTGCCACTCATTAACTGTTCACATCTGAAAGAACAAGGAGAGAGGAAACAGAGGCAGAGCATGCAGTAGAGAGAGCCCTGGGATCTGAGTTCAAGTTCGTGCCTTGACACTCACTCACCTGGGTAATATTGGGCAAGTTGCCTCTCTGGGGCTCCAAGGAGGGGGTTGGACTTAGAGTAGCACTGTGGGCCCTTCTAACTGGAAATCTAGACACTCAGAAATTCTTGGGTGTGGCATTTCAGGATTCCACTAACTGAACAAAGTCGGAAGATTATTAGCCTGCTTTCAGGAATGAGCAGTCACTGATGATCTGGCTCACCCCAAGTTCCAAGTTGCCTTCTGGGCACTTTGTCTCTGCCTTTACTCCATCAGTACATTTTAATATGGGAAAGTTAGCTTAGACTCAGGGAGAGCAGTGTGACCATGGTCTGACTCTGGAGGCCATGGGTTCAAATCCTGCTTCTGACTCATGGACAAGTCGTTCAGTCTTCCACTGCTTCTGGCAAGTCTTAAGACTCTTAAAGAGCAAGTGACAATTCATTGGTGGAGGGAATTCCTCACCAGGAGCTCCTCATGCCAAGAAAATGATAGATTTGGCCCAGACATGTTCTCTCTCTCTCTCTCTCATACACGTGTGTATGTATATATACATATATACAAATACATATATATATAATCACATACATACATACACATATATATGTTTTTTACCCCAGTAGAGTGTGAGTTCCCTTAAGTCAGTTTCATTTTGTATGCCCGGCATCTAGTACAATAACTGAGACATACTAGTCATGTAACAAATGTTGGATGGAAGGAAGGAAGGAAGGAAGGAAGGAAGGAAGGAAGGAAGGAAGGAAGGAAGGGAGGGAGGGAGGGAGGAAGGGAGAGAGGGAGGGAGGGAGGGAGGGAGAAAAGGAAGGAGGGAGTGATGGAGAAAGGGAGGAATTAACCAAAAATCAGTCTCAGTATTCTCACACCCAATCCCACATATAAAACTGTCTGTGAGTCAGGTTAAAGTTATCGGCGACCTCTCAATCTCCCAGTATGTTAGTCTTTTCTTTGGTCCTCATCTCTCTTGATCCTCTTCTCCTGAACGCTCCTAAGCCCCTAGCTGGGGAAGATTCCCAGTGATTTAGGCAGAGGGTCCACACTCCAGCCCTCATACTTTCATCCCATGCCTTCACAGCTTCCCTTTCCCTCCCTTTCCCTCCCTCTCCCTCCCCACAGATTGAAAACAGTTATAGTCAAACTTTGTCCACCTGGCTTTCAGACTAATTAAATAGAAATTCTAGATATAACTTTACATAGGAGGAAAATGTGAATTGAACATTTGACTTTTTTTTAACAGAAAGAGAATAGGGAAGAAAGGTCGATGCTTCATGATCTGCCTGAGTTCTCCCTCAGGAGCTCAGCACACAATGAGCCTTCCTCTCCCTTGGTGTTGGGCTGCCCCATCTGGCCATGGTTGGCAGGTTTGGGGGAGTCACTGAGCTCCAGAGAGGATGAAAAATCTGCATTAGCTCATCCACTGACTCAGAGATATCTATGGGATTAGAATTCAAGGGTGTCCCCTCTCTCTAATGGTCTGTACCCTTGAACAACCAAGTCTGTGCAGATGTAGCCACTCTCAAACCTTCTCTGGGCAGACTCTCCATCCTTCCTTCACTCTCCTCTCTCACTCCCCTGATTCCTGATGGAATGGAGTTCTCATCCTAGCTGCTCTTTCTCAGGTGTCCAGGAGCCTCCAGTTTCTTGTCCTCCTCCTCCTCGAAGACAAGAGAAGCTCCATGTGGATTTGTGCTTGGCAGTGACAGCTTCACTGTCTTCAGAGGCCCCAAGCATTGAAGACATCTGCTCACATAGATCCAGTTTTCAATCCTATATACTCACCTCCCTTTCCTTTCCTCTTCATCCCTTCTATTTCTGATTTTGTCTCTCTCCCCACATTGTCTCTTCTTTTGCACTAGATTCTCCCTCTCTCCACCTCACAATGCCTCGCCATTTCTTTGTACCCATTTTCTCTGCATCACCTTTCACTTGTGACCACACAGGGACAAATTTAGCCACGACAGTATTTCTCTGGCAAAGACCCACCCAGGAGATTCAAACAGAAGGCACTATTCTTCCCCCTGCCCAAGTCTCAGAGGGTTTGGGAAACATTCTAGTATCCCAGCATTCTCTCTTTTGGGACTTTGTCACATCAGCACAGCCTTGACTAAGCTACACTGGGATGTCCAAGTGAACAGAGTAGCAGACGGAGGTGAGAACATTGAGTTCTGATCCCATCCACACCTCTGAGTCACTGGGTGAACCAATGCAAATTTCTCATCCTCTCTGGTGTTTGGTTTATTTAAATGTCATTAGGAATAATATGGAAAAGCTGAATGGATTAACTCATTAGGTTATGAGACCAGACTTTGAGATTAGATGCCAATGTTGTGTGTTATTAGTAATAACTCCTGGTTTTTAGGGTTGGCAAGCACTTAGGGTTTATCTTAGCTAGTTTGTCAAGCCTAATCAGCACTAATGAGAGATGGGCAACAGTTACAATCGGAATGACTCATAAGTCAACATCACTGAGAAGATCGAAGGATCTCAGATCAGAAGCTGGGAGGGCCCTCAGAAGCTATCTCCTCCACCCCTTTTGTTTTAATGATGAGGAAACCAAACCCATACCTCACAGGCAGAGAAGGGGAGCTCTGGGATCTGGAAAACATAGGTTTTCTCATTCCAGATCTGCACCACTGCAGGTCCCTCATTTGGAAGATGGGAAAACTGAAGCCAGAGAGGTAAAGAGAATTGTCCAAGTCACACAGAGACAGTAAGATATAGAACCAAGAAGTGAGCTGAGACCTTCTGACTCTAAAGCAATATTCTTTCCATTGCCTCTCACGTCCTTCATTTTAAATACAGAGAAACTGAGGCCAATGAAGTGAACTGATTCTTTCCAAGCTCACATGAGTAGTAGCAGAAGGTCAAGATATAAGCTAAAATGCTCCGACTAAACTCAATGGTTCTTCTATTCTGCTACTGCCTGAAATAGAATGCTTAACAAAGAGCCCCACCCCCAATTTCTTTTCAACTTTGTTCAGCATCCATTCCTTCAGACCCTCCCTCAATCTGGTGGAGCAAGAGGAATTGAGCAAAGATTCAGAGCAATCTTGTTATGTCTGTTGTCCTAAAAGAAGTACCACAGGTCAAAGCCAGGGGTGCTGGTGTCTTCCTCTCTTAGGTTGTTGTCGCCTCCATTAGAATGGAAACTCCTTGAGGACAGGACCCAATTTTCATTTTTCTTTGTAGCCCAATACCTGGCCTATGTCAAGAGCTTAACAAAAACTTGTTGATTGACTGAACCATACCAGGCTCCAATCTGCTTAACACTGGTGCCACCTTGGGGTACGTTTGATCATTGTAGAACCTAATTTCCTCTTCTGTAAAAGGAAGATGTTGGCCCAGGTGGTCCTTAGGGTCCCTCACAGATTTAATTCAGTTTCTTTCTCTGACCCCAATTTCCTCTTCTATAAAATAAAGGGGTTGAGTGAGATGTTTCATGTGGCCCCCTTCTAGCTCTAGGTCATCAAATTCAAAGCTTCTCGTCAGCCACTGTCCTTTCAAATTGGATTCTCCACTTGATCAACAAAAGCCCCTAGCAGCTAATCCCTGCCCTGACTTTGGGCAGGTCAGTTAACTAATAACATGGGTCTCAGTTTCCTCATCTGTAAACTGGCGTTGGATTTGACGACCCCTAAATGCCCTTCCATCTATGATTCCATAATCCATACACTAAAGGAGAAGGTAAAGTCCCTGTAGGGTTTAGCACAATGCCTGGCACACAAAGACTTGCTGATGCTGGGAAAACTGAGATCACAGGGGAGGGTCCAGAATGGGAGCCATGGGGGAGCATTCCCAAAGGGCACCTTAGGTTCGGCCACTTCACTTTGTATTATGCTGTTGGTCTGGAATGCTGATGGGGGGCTACCCTGCTGGCTCAGATGCCAAGACTTAGACACGTCCCCCCAGTCACATGGCAGGCCACAGGAGGGGAAGGAGATATTTTCTCATCTGTTTTTCCTCTGCTCTTTTATGGATTGCTGGCCAAGAACTGGGCCTTTTCTCAGGCCCTGGCTCCTCTCTCCCCCCACCCACCCCCACTACTGCCCAAGAAAGCTATTGGAATGGAAGTCAGTGATTTCTAGTGGTCAGTTGGGGTGACTCATGTGGGGAGGGGGCTGAGGAGAAGCAGGAGGTGTGGGGTGTGTGTGTGTGTGTGTGTGTGTGTGGGTGTGTGTGTGTGTATGTGTGTGTGTGTTCTTTCCATCTGGGAACCCTGAGTCATCAAGGGAAATGGCAGCTGCCACATTTCTTAGTAATAAAAAAAATTGGGTCAGTACGTGTGTGTGTGCGTGTGTCTGTACAAGAGTGTATCTTCTTTGAGCTCCACCTCCTTGCCCCCACTCCTCCCTCTCCATCCCTCTCTCTTCAGTGAATGTTTTTCTTGGATTTCCTTTGGAAACCTGGCCCTTCCCTTTGGCATCTGAATTGTTTCAACTTAAACAAAATCAGGTGTCCACTTGGCTGAGCTGATCCTCCTTGGGCTGCCCTGGTCCCGGGAAGAGGGATAAGGTCCTCTTTTCACCTAGAAATTCTGATTTCTTTATTATACTCTGTGTGTGTGTGTGTGTGCGCGCGCGCGCGTGTGTGACAGACCTCGGGAGACGTTTCTGCAAGGCCAACAAGGATTTATGTGCAGAGGTGACAGGCTGTCATGGGGGCCCTGCCAAGCCCAGTGACTGAAGACACACCATAAAGAGACAAGTTCATTCAAATCCACATTTCCATGGTACAATACAGACTCAGCATCGTACTATGGAAAGACCCCTGGATTTCTAGTCCAAGGACCTGGGTTCAAATACTGACTGCTGTTTATTCTTTTTCTAACCTAACACACCTTTTAAACTCTCTGGGTTAGTTTACCCACCTGTAAAATGAGGGGACTGACCTTGGAGATCCCCCAAGGTTGCTTCTTGCCCTGGAGTCATGATTTTAAGGTGCTCTGATCAGAAGTGTAATCAGCAAAGGTGACCAAGGCATTGTGTGTGGAGTGGGGGAAGGAATGGGGGAAGGAGATTCTTTCCTTCTATCTGGAATTCCTGGGGGATGAGATAGAAAGGTGCTACAGGGAGGGGGTTCATCTTAGTCCCAGCTTCCTCCTCCCTGACCCTGTCCCTTGGACTCTGCCCCAAGAGGATTCCTTCCACCTTCCCCACTGCCTCACTGGAGGTCTACACCCAGTTGTGGCACATGGCTTCTTCACCCCTGGCCCAGGTTTCTGTATTAGAGATGGCTCTTGTGAGCTGAGGTCTCCTAGATTTGGAGCCAGTACCCTTAGCAATCACCTAGCCCAACCTAATCACTTTACAGAGGAGGATAGTGACCCCCAGGAAAGGGAAGGAATTTGCTAACAGTCACCCAGCTACCAAGTAGCAGAGGCAACATTGGAACCCAGGATCTCTAATTCCGGAAGTAGCCTTCCCTCCACAGTGCCATGCTAGTCCCTCATGTGGCTTTCATGACACAACTCTTTGCACATAGTTGTCTGATTCAGTTTTGTTTCAGAATCAGCAAGCTCTCACTTAGCTAAATTTCTCTAGCAAAGGGAATCTTCAGATTAGGAATCAGAAAAGAACAATTATTAACAGGGAATATAGATGCTTCCCCACCCCCCATGAGTCAAGAAGCAGGAGGGAACTCTCATAGACTCACATGAGCACACATCCAGGCTAATGAGAGACTAGGAGGTAAGGATCTTTAGCTACTGGTGGGGATCTCTGGGAAATTCAGGGAAACTGAAAGGGCCTTGTAGGACAGGACGCTTAAGAAATATAGTCCCACTTGAATTCACCTTGGGGACCAGATATCTCAAAGTAATGGAGCTGCTTCTGACTTGGAGTTTGCCCATTACAAAAAAAGACAAGTCAAACTTCACAACCTCTGAGGTCTCTCCAGTTCCAAATCTATGACCCTGTGACCACCAAAGAAATCCTCCATGGGTAAATTTGAGTTGCCTGCCACACCTAATCCAAATGCACACAGAAGGTCGAGTTCACTTCTGAAAGCCCCTTTGGGAATAATCATACGCCAGTCCAGCCAGATCGACTGCCTGGTATGGATGCACAGAGATGACAGGGAGGTTAGGGATGGGAAGCAGGGCCCCTCATGAGGAATCATCACATTACAAAACCTGGGCCTAAAGCTTCAAACTTCTTGGCGTGACCTTGCCCCAAATTCATTGACTTTTTGACTCCTAGGCCCTGGAGACTGGAGATGTTGCAAGAAAGTGTAAGCCTTCCCCTTTGGAGGCTGGCAGATAGCCCTGAGGGCTGGCCAGGGTCTGAAATCAGGGTCTTAGAAGTCATCCAGGTCAACTGCCTTTTTTTTACAGAGGGGGAAACTGAGGCTCAGAGAATGGAAGGGGCAAGGTCACATAGGTATTAAGTAACAGACCACAAGTTCGAATCCAGGTGCTCTCACTCCTAATCTAGTGCTCTGGAAATCCACCTCGCTGTCCAGATTTTTCTTCTTTGAAATAAAGATAACTCCCCACCTCCTCCACTGGGAAAATGACCTTTCACTTGGCCTGCCCTTCATTCTGCAGGTCCCTTGGCCAACTCCTGGCTTGGGGATCTGTTTACAGTCATTCTTGACTATTTTTCTTTGGAAAGAATATTCAAGGACAATGAGAAAGTAACATGTGGGTTTCCATCTCCACCCCTCAAAAAAGTATCTTTGAAAATTGTTGACTAGTCTGAGCTAAACCCAGACTCTTAATATTCTGCTTCCATAGCATAGTAAGGTTTGAAGAGCTCTTTCCATGTGTTATGTCATGATAATCCTGGGAGGGAGTGCTATGATCTTCCCCAGTTTATGGGGAGACTGAGGCTCAGAGAGAGATTAAGTGACTTGCCAGGGTCACACAGCCAGCAGATTCCTGAGACAGGATTCAAATCTAGGTCTCCTTGACTCCAAGGGTACTGGTCCACACTAGCTACTGTACTTCCATTGGTTTTGACTATAAATCAAAAAAACGGTTTGATTCTCAGTCATCCTGTCCTTGTCTACTTTTCCTAGGTCATTTTGTCCTCTACCCTCCCTTCCCTCCCACCATACTCCCTCACCCTATGTGGGTTTTTTGAGGGCAAAGACCCTCTCACTGATTATCTTTGTACAGGCTGTGCTTAGCACAGTTACTAGCTTGTAGTAGGTACTTAATAAATGTAGTTCAAGTTGGCTAAATTCCTCTAATACACAATCCTATTTTGAAATGAATAACTAGGTTGCATCAAATGAGGCTTCTCCCCAGGGCATCAAGTTGAAAGGGTATAAGTAGACCATGCTATCCCTCAAACATAGAAATCATAGTACTTAGTCTCTTATTAGAAAGAATAATAGGTTAAAAAATCTTTCTGAAATATGAATGTTGAAAATTATCTTTACATGTAACTAAAAAAAATAAAATACTATTAAAGAAAAAAAGGCAAAAATTCAAAAGAAGAATGAGTCGATATTGGCTAGAGTTAGATGGTTGGCTACAATAACCCCTAGACCCTCTGTTGCAATACCATGAACATGACCTAACATACCTTGCACAGGGGTTTGGAGGGTCTGTCTTGCCACCTCCATGATGCAGCATGTGATACACATTCCGCCTTCACCCTCACTGCTACCACTGGGCAAGTCTTTTATGCCTCTTAGCCCAGTCTCAAGGAGTCCTCCTCTTTGAGCACTAGGGTATAAAATGGAGTCTATAACACAGTAGGTCATCCTCTCCCAAAGTTTCTACCATGCCCTACTTTGGTGCCCTCATTTTCCTTCCCTCAGCTTCCTGATAGATCTCCTGGGTTGGCTTTGGGGTTTGTTTATCAGCATGGAATCTGCATTCCTACTCAAGTTTGTTGTTAAACGATCCCCAGGCTGACCCCGCCGTGGCTGGGGACACCATCTGCTGTTTATCCTCTCCCTTCTCTGGTTGCCATCTCCATGGAATGAATGATCAAGGCGCCTTCTTGGAGGATCCAAGTACTGGAGGGGCTCTTGGAGGTTGTGCAGAGAAACTCATTCCTGACCATGAATTCCCTTTTCAGCACCCTTGACAAGCCTCTGAGCAGCTTCTGCCTCTAGTTTTCCATTGAAGGCAACCACTGCTCCCAAGGCAGCACATTCCATTTGTGGGAGAAGAGGGTTGCTAGGAAGATTTTCCTCAAAACTAAACCAGTTTCTTTGCAGATTCCTGATCCTCGAGGGCCACACAAAACAAAGCTGATCCTTCATTCACTGGACAGCCCTTCAAATATTTAAAAAGAGCTGTCATGCTCCCCCGCCTCCCAGGACAAACATGGACAACTCTTTCACCAGCCCTCACATGGCATGAACACAAGGCCTTTCATTCACCATCATGGTGGCCTCTTCTGGATGATCTCTACCTTGTCAATAATCTTCCTAAATTGTGGACCCTGAACTGGTCATGATACCCCAGCTGTAGCTTGTCTTAATCAAAGAGACTTCCTAGCTCTGGATCCCATGCTTTTTGTAATGGCTCGGGACAAAATATTCACTTTGGGGAGCTAACAGACCCTGGCATCTAAATGTAGTGATTCTCAGCCTGGAAGCCCTGACCTTTTCATTTGTTTGTTTGTTTGTTTGCTGTTGCTGCTGCTTTTAACAAAGTCATATTGATCTCACCTATAAATTAGGGACCAAGATTAGAATCAAGATTTCTTACACAGGGAGCCCTGAATTTGTCAGTCTTTGTCGTTATTTGTTTATTTGAACAAAAATCACACTTGTCTCATCTATAACTTAGGGGTTTGGACGAGAATCAGGATTTCTTAAACTGAGAGCCCTAAACTTGTTTTTAAATATTTGGCTAACTATATTTCAATATAACCTTTCCCCTTTGTAATTCTATGTTTTTATATATTTAAAAATATCATTCTGAGAAGGGATCTATAGGCTTCAACAAACTACCAGCAGGATACAAATGCATGAAGAATACCTTATTTAGAGTCAGAGGACCTGGGTTCAAATCCCCCCTTAAACTTACTACTTCTGTGACCTTGGGCAACTCAACCTACCTCCTTAGAACTTGGTTTTATCATCTATAAAATGGGGGGTGGGTGAACTGGATGACCTCTGAGGTCTTTTCTGTATCTAGATATGTGAACCTTTGATCTGGAAACCACGTCTCACCAATGGCTCATTCTAAGCTTAGGTTCAGCCCTTAGGGAGCCTGTTCTATATCAAGGATCACAGACTCAGGTCCAGAAGAGATACTGAAGGTCATCGAGTCCAAGCTTCTCATTTTAAAGATGAGGAAACTGAGGCCCAAGTAGATTAAGTGATTTGCCACAGTCACAGAGAGTAAAGGATGGAGCTGAAATTGAACTCAGGTCCTCTAGGTCCCATGCCCCTTTCACTGGGCCACACTGCCTATTGAGGTATTTCAGTAACAAATATCCCCTGGACTGGGCCCAGGGTAGGTTCACTTTAAGTCATGATTGGCTTTCTAATAGCCCTGAAGTGGCTCTTCTCAAAGGAAGGCTGCTGATTCTACTTCTTTGCATGCTCTCTAAAAGCTAACTAAATTTTGCTGTGTTGGAGGAAAAAGTCATTTGTCATATGTCATAGGTGGGTAACCAAAGTTTGTACCACCTGGCAGCAGAAGGTGTTGCTGGGTGTCCAATTGGTAAGAAAAGCTAACATTTTTATAGTCCTCTAAGAGTGGCAGGGTAGTTTACTTACACTATCTCAATTGACCTTCACAACAATCCAAAGGATAGTTAGCATGACCCCCATTTTATAGAAGGAGAAACAAGAGTAAAAGAGATGAAGTATCTTGCCTGTGGTCATAAAGCAGAGTCAGTGGAAGGATTTGAACCCAAGTGTACACACTTGCCTTGAGGTTTGATTTTCTTTGCACTACACCATGATTCATCTCTTCTGTGTCTTTATATGTCTTTCCCCAACACCTGGCATGCTCTCCCTCTTCCCCTTTGACTCTCAGAAGCCTGATCTCCCTTCAAAATTTGGCTCAAGTGTCACATCCTAAAAGTGGCCTTTCCTGGTGTCCCCAGTAGCCCATACCATTATTTCTACTCATCTGTGTCCCTGTTGAAATCACTCCAAGTATTCCATGAGATCCCTGAGTTTAGGGACTGTATTCATCCTTGTTTGGTTTTCTCCAATGCCTAGCACAATGCCTGGAACATAGAAGGTCTTCATAAACTGAATTGAACATCTGGCAATGTTAGTGGCAGCAGACACATACCACAGGAAGGTGGTGACAGGCATTTTTGCCCCATAGATTATATCCACTCTTCTTCTTCCAGAGCCAGTTACCTAATTTGGGTACATTAGGCACAAACCCTAGTATGTAGGGGACCACAAAGATTCTCTGAGGTTGATAAGAGTAAATCAGTACACCACTAAAGCCCAACTGGCTTCTCCTCCCCTTCAGCAACCATTCTTTTCATTCCATGTTGACAGACCTCAGTGGGATGCAGTCTTCCATGCCAACATGGCGACTCTTCCCTAGAACCATAGGCCATACAATGTAAGGTCTGAATCTTTGGTCCAATAAGCAAACCTCTCAATTCCCTTGTGGACTCATTTCTTGACTTTTTTTAAGACTAACACTGGCTCTGTTCTGGCCTCTCCCTCAAGACTTGTCCACCCTCCAGCTTGGCTTGTTGACACCTCCTACTGAATCACTTAGGACATTTAGACAGGGATTCTGGCTGATCTCTACAGACTTTGATCCTTACTGGGGAGTCAGCCTGAGCAAGGACGATTCAAGAGCTCCTCAGTTGTTCAAAAGACAAGAAGGAAATATGGGTCAGCTTTAGAAATCTCCCCACTTACGTACACAGGGCAAGAGTGTGAAACACATTTTGTCCCCCGACTTTGTTTGGTAAAGATTGAGTTCAATGTGCTATGAGTTTATTCTTAAGATTTTTTTCTTAATTCTTTATTCTTGAGTTTTAAAGTTAAGTTTTATTCTTAAGAATCACAAGATGCTGGATCTAGGGGTTGAGGCCCTCTAATCCAAACCCCTCGTTCTACTGAGCCCAGAGAAAGGAAATGATTTAGGATTATAGGATCTTAGATGGAGATCTCAAAGAGGTCTCAGAAGTTCTCTAATCATTTATCAGAAGAGAAAATTGTCTCCAGGTCTGGTGCCCTTCCATCATGGCACTCACTTAATGAATGTGAAAGAATCCTTAAGTTATGGAGTCATGAACACCTGCTTAGGGCAGCTAGTGAGCCCCCTAAAGAGGTGACATGTCCAGTATAGAGAGCCTGATGTGCCCTTCGGCAAGTCCATCAATCAGCGAGCAACTATTAAGCACCTTGTGTATATCAGGCATTGGGCTAAGCACCAGGGACACAAAGACAAAAGGAAAGGGGCTTCAGTTCTACCCCAGAAGACAAGTATACATATAAGCCTATGCAGAGTATGTATAAAGAGAATAAATGCAAGTAAATCCAGTATTGTTAAATACAATATAAACTGGGGACAGGACCCCAGCTGTTGGGGAAATCAAGAAAAATTTCATATAGAAGTTGGGGTGGAAGAAACAACCTCAGTGTGAAACAACTTGGAGACATTTCTGCCTGTAACTGCAACTCACTCCCAGAAATAATCTTGGTATTCTGTGTAGAGCTATATAAAACACATCTCTCTGGGCCAGGTAGGAGGGATGGCTGTGTAAAACTGTTAATGGATTAATGAATCCTCTACAGAAAACTTTGGGAAGGTGAAGCTGTAACTGTCTGACAGGAAACTGTCCTACCAGAAGATTGAAGGGGGGAGGATATTATGATCATGGAATGGAAAATAGGCTGTCTGGATTATTCAAGAAATATAATGAGCTGGGATAACAGAAGAAGAGCTAGGAGGGACCAAAGAGATCATTGAATTTACAGGCTGGGAGGGACCTGAGTGACCATCCAGTCCACCCCACACCTGAAAAGAATCCCTTCTAGAATAGATCCAGTAAGTAGTCATCCAACATCTATTTGACAACCTTCAGAATGGAGAACTCACCCCTTCTTGAGGCAACACAATTTATTTGGGAACAGCTTCTTTTTGTTGGGGAAGATTTTCCTGACCTTCAGTTTAAATTGGCCAATTTGTGTCTTAGGTCACCTAGTCCTCATTTTACAGATAAGAACCTGAAGCCCATAGGGAGAGGAAGTACCTAGACAAGGACACATAGAGGCAAGATTTGAATGCAAGTTTCTTCATTCCAAACCCTATTCTGTTTCCAGGGCATCACTGCTTCTGTGTAGTATTTTTTTCATATTATAGTCTGTTAAATGAGGAAACTAAGGCCCAGAGAAGGGGGAAAAGCTTTGCCTAAAGCTATATGAGTAGTAAGGTGCCAAATCAGGATATGAACCCAGTCCTCTGGCCCAAAACACAGCCTCAGTGGCCCTTTGGTGAACACACTGGATGTCAAATTGTCTCTGTCAAGCAGTTTTGTTTTGCATGCTCACTATAGTTTTCCTGGAAAACTTTGTAATCAAAGCCATCAGTGGTTCTAGATCTGAGCCAGAATATAAACTCAGAAATTGCTGGTGAAATGTTGAAACTTGAGGAGGAATGGGAGATTCCTTCTCTAGGCCAGCTTTTTTACCACACTGGATCCCAACCATCTGGAGGGTCTCCATCTTGAGAGGAAAGACCATACTTCAGCTAGGGCTCCTGACTCCAGCAGACAGTTCTCACATTCCCTTGACCACTTAAACATTTAACTCCAGCTGGTCCTCAGCTGGGAGATATCATCAACTGCATGAATTCAAATGCATTTCATGGGAAAGTCTCTCAATTGTTGACTTCTTAAGTAAGATCTCCCATAAATGTCATTTCAGACCCTTGTTGTCAAGATGAGGCTCTGAGGAGTTCCATGAAAGGATCATCCTGACCTGTTTGTGGTCAGCACTGCCCATTTTGGCCTCTTAGAATTTTGACCATAAGATGGAAGCTCTTGTGGAGGTACTCCAGGGGCCCATGTCATTTTGTTTGCTTCCATGGTTGCCAGTAAAGTTGTGGTAAAGATGAATGGGGCGATGGAGAGAGGATAAGTTTGGGGACCAATTGGACATTGACTGCTCTGCCCCCAAGAGTGAGAGGAACTGACTTGAAATTCCAGCTCCATTCCTTCTGCCTTGTTTCATAAGAAAACACTGACTAACAAAAAATATATTACAGTAGAGGGAAAGAGGGGAGGGAGATGAGCACTGTTTGAGATTTATTTTCATCTGATTTGGTTCAAGGAGGGAACAACAAACTCAGTTAAATATAGAAATCTAACCAACTCTATAGGCAGTAGGAAGGGAAGGGGGAAAGAAAAGGGAGGGGAGGTTCAAAGAGAAGGAAGAAGTAGTGTTCATCCTTCATTGCTGAAAAAGATCATGCCATCAGAGAAATAACTATATGACTTGCACTTGACTTTTGTTTTGAGGGAGCGAGGGTTGTGCAGGTCACCAGCCTCACTTCTCCTCCAGAGTCATCTGAATCCAGTGACCAGATATTCCTCAGGATGACTGGAGATAACCCAGGATGAATCAATTAGGATTAAATGACTTGCCCAAAGTCACACAGCTAGTGAGTATCAAGGGTCTGAGGTGAGATTTGAACTCAGGTCCTCTTGACTCCTGCACTGGTGCTCTATCCACTGCACCACCTAAATTCCCTAGGGAAAAGGGGAGTAAAAGGGATGGGGGATGAAAGAAGGGAGGAAAGACTGAGGGAGGTGGTGGTCAAAAATTACAACTCTATTGTGGAGGGGAAGGGAGAAGGGAGAACTAAAACCATAAATGGGGGGAAAGAGGATGGAGGGAAAGAAACAGATAGAAATCATAACTGTGAATGGGATGAACTCTCCCATAAAATGGAGATGGATAGCAGAATGCATTAAAAACCATAATGCAACAATATATTGTTTACAAGAAACACATTTGAAATGAGGGTATACACACAGGGTAAAGGTAAAAGGTTGGAGCAGAATATTTTCTGTTTCAGCTGATGTAAGAAAAGCAGAGGTAGCAATCCTAGTCTCAGAAAAGCAAAAGTAGAAATAGATCTAATCAAAAGAGATAAAGAAGGAAACTATATCCTGCTAAAAGGTACCATAGACAATTAAGCAATTTCATTACTAAACATATATGCTCCAAGTGATATAGCATCCAAACTCTTAGAGAAGTTAAGGGAGTTACAGGAAGAAATAGATAGCAAAACTATACTAGTAGGGTACCTTAACCTCCCCCTCTCTGAACTTGATAAATCTAAACTCAAAATAAACAAGGAAGAAGTTAAGGAGGTGAATAAAACACTGTATAAGGTAGATATGGTAGTTGTCTGAAGAAAATTGAGTGAGGATAGAAAGGAATATACCTTTTTCTCAGCAGTACATGGCACATATACAAAAATTGACCATGTACTAGGGCATAAAAACCTCACAATCTGGTGCAAAAAGACAGAGATAGTCAATGCATCCTTCTCACATCATAATGAAATAAAAATTATATGTAATAAAAGGCCATGAAAAGATAAACCAAAATTTAATTGGAAATTAAATAATCTAAACCTAAAGAATGAGTGGGTTGAACAGCAAATCATAGAAACAATTAACAACTTCATTCAAGAGAATGACAATAATGAGACAATCTACCAAATCGTATGGGATACTGCAAAAGCAGTTCTTAGGGGAAGTTTTATGTCTTTGAATGCCTACATGAATAAAATAGAGAAAGAGGTGTTCAATGAATTGGGCATGCCACTGAAAAAGCTAGAAAAAGAAAAAATTGAAAGTAAATACCAAATTAGAAATATTGACAATCAAAGGAGAGATTAATAAAATTGAAATTAAGAAAACTATTGAACTAATAAATAAAACTAAGAGCTGGTCAATGAAAAAAACAATAAAATTGATAAACCTTTGGTCAATTTGATTTTAAAAAAAAAGAAAGAAGAAAATGAAATTACCAATATCAAAAATGAAAGGGGTCAACTCACCTACAATGAAAAGGAAATTAAAACAATAATTAGAAATTACTTTGCCCAATTTTATGCCCATAAATTCGACAATCTATATGAGATGGGTGCTTATTTTAAAAAATATAAATTGCCCAGATAAATAGAAGAGGAAGTTGAATATTTAAATAATCCCATCTCAGAAAGAGAAATTGAACAAGCCATCAATGAACTCCCTAGGGAAAAAAATCTCCAGGGCCAGATGGATTTACAAGTGAATTCTATCAAATATTTAAGGAACAATTAATTCCAATACTATATAGACTATTTGGGAAAATTGATGGAGTCCTACCAAATTCTTTTTAAGACACAAATATGGTTCTGATACCTAAACCAGGTGGAGACAAAACAGAGAAAGAAAATCAGAGACCAATTTCTCTAATGAATATAGATGCAAAAATTTTAAATAAGATATTACCAAAAAGAATACAGCAACTTATCATGAGGATAATGTATTACGACCAGGTAGGATTTATACCAGGAATGCAAGGCTGGTTCAATATTGATCATATCAACAACAAAACTAACAGAAACCACATGACTATTGATATAGATCAAAAAGCTTTTGAGAAAATACAACACCCATTCCTATTGAGAACATTGGAGAGCATAGGAATAAATAGAACTTTCCATAAAATAATAAGCAGTATCTGCCTAAAACCATCAGCAAGTATTATATGCAATGGGGATAAGCTAGATCCATTTCCAAAAAAACCAAGGATGCAACATGGATGTCCATTATCACCACTGTTACTCAATATGGTACTAGAAATGTTAGCTTTAGCAAAAAGAGAAGAAAAAGAAATGGAAGGAATTAGAATAGGCAAAGAAGAAACTAAGTTATCATTCTGTGCAGATTATATGATGATATACTTAGAGAATTCCACAGAGTCAAGTAAAAAAACTACTTGAAACAATAAGCAATATTATATAATTAAAGGATAAGCTTTGGCAAAGTTGCAGGTTACAAAATAAACCCAGATAAATCATCTGCATCACAAAACTAAATAGCAAAAGATAGAAAGAGAAATCCCATTTAAAGCTACAGTAGACACTATAAAATATCTGGTAGTCTACCTGCCAAAACAAACCCAAGGATTATGTGAACACAATTACAAAACACTTTTCACACAAATAAAGTCACATCTAAAGTAAGTGAAAAAACATCAGTTGCTCTGGGTAGGTCAAGCCAATGTAATAAAAATGACAATTCTACCTAAATTAATTTACTTATTCAGTGCCACACCAATCAAACTACCACATAATTATTTTCTAGAGCTAGAAAAAATAATATCAAAATTCATCTGGAAGAACAAAAGGTCCAGAATATCAAGGGAACTAATGAAAAGAAATGCTGGGAAAGGTGGTTTAACCCTACCAGATCTCAAATTGTATTATAAAGCAGCAATCATCAAAACCACTTGGTACTGGCTAAGAAACAGAGAGGTCGACCAGTGGAATAGGTTAGCTACTCAAGACACAGTTGTCAATGAATATAGCAATCTACTGTTTGATAAACCCAAGGACCCCGGTTTCTGGGATAAGAACTCACTTTTTGACAAAAACTGCTGGGAAAATTAAATAGAAGTGTGATGGAAACTGAGCATAGACGAATGCCTGACACCGTACAGAAGAGTAAAGTCCAAATAAATATGTGATCTAGGTATAAAGATTGATTTTACAATCAAACAAACAAATGAGGGGAGCAAGGAATAGCGTGTTTGTTAGATTTATGGAGAATGGAGAAATTTATGACCATAAATTATTATTATGAAGTGCAAAACATTATGAACATTATGAAGTGCAAAACTGATCATTTTGATTACATTAAATTGCAAACAATTGCACAGACAAACCCAATGCAACCAAGATCAGGAGGGAAGCAGAAAACCAGGAAAGAATTTTTGAAACTAGTGTCTGTAATAAAGGCCTCATTTCTAAAATATATAGAGAACTGAGTCAAATGTACAAAAATATAAGTCATTCCTCAATTGATAAATGGTCAAAGAATATGAATAGGTAGTTTTCAGAGGAAGAAATTAAAGTTATCTATAGTCATATGAAAAATGCTCTGAATCACTATTGATTAGAGAGATGCAAATCAAAACAGCTCTGAGGTATCATATCACACCTATCAGATTGGCTAACATGACAGAACAGGAAGATGATAAATCTTGGAGAAGATGGGGAAGAGTTGGAACACTAATTCATTGTTGGTGGAGCTGTGAGCTGATCCAACCATTCTGGAGAGCAATTTGAAACTTATGCCCAAAGGGCTACAAAAATGTGCATACCCTTTGGTCCAGCAATATCACTTCTAAGACTGTATCTCAAAGAGATCATAAAAGTGGGAAAGGATCCCACATGTGCAAAAATATTTATAGCAGCTCTCTTTGTGGTGGCCCAAAACTGGAAATCAAAGGGATACCCATCAATTGGGAAATGGCTGAATAAGTTGTGGTATATGAATGTAATGAAATACGCTTGTGCTATAAGAAATGATGAACAGGAAGGCTTCAGAGAGGCCTGGAAGGACTTATATGAACTGATGCTGAGTGAAAGGAGCAGAACCAGGAGAACTTTGTACACAGCAACAACCACAGTGTGTGAGGGATTTTTCTAGTAGACTTAGTCCTTCATACCAATGCAAGGGCCTAAAAAATTCCCAATGGACTCTTGAGGATGTAATTCCTTCCACATCCAGAAAACGAACTATGGAATTGGATCGCAGAATGAAGCAGATCATTTTCTCTTGTATTATGTTTTGTTTTGCTTTGTTTTATGGTTTCTCCCATTCATTTTAATTCTTCTATGCAACATGACTAAGGTGAAAATGTATTTAATAGGAATGTATGTGTAGAACCTATATAAGATTGTACACCATCTTGAGAAGAGAGTAGGGAAGGAAGGAGGGAGAGGGAGGGGGAAAATCTAAGATATGTGGAAATGATTGTAGAACACTAAAAGAAAATAAAATAACTAATTTTTTTTTAAAAAGAAAATACTGTCTATCCCCAGTGCCTCTACTTCCTCTCCCTTTACTCACTTCTCAGCCCTTGGTAAAGTGGACTCTGACTTCATTACCCACTTGATACTGCTCTCTCCAAAGTTACCAGTGATCACAGAAGGATAAGTTCTTCTAGACTTATCTGCCTCAATGCACCCTGTTGACTCCTAGATACTCTCCCCTCTCATGAATTTTGTATCATTACACCCTCCTGGTTCTTTTCTTACATGTGTGACCATCCCTTCTCGGTTTCGTTTGCTCAGTCATCACCCATATCATGCCACCTGACAGTGGATATACCTCAAGATACTGTTCTTGTCTCCTTTCCCCTCTTCCCCTCTCCCTTTCCTTCTTTTCCTTTTCCTTCCTTTCCCATCTTGTTTTCCTTGAAAGGAAAGGGGAATTTTGACTTTGCATTCCTCCCAATACATCAGGGAAGGATTCTTGGATCCACTGGATTCTTCAGTGAGGGGCAGTGGCCAACTTACTTCACTCATAGACCCTAGAGCTAAGTATTGAAAAAAGCCATAGAAGTTAAGAGGTAGAAAGGAAGAGGGAGAACATTCCAAGATGGGAGAAATAGATAGGAGCTGGATTGTATGAGAAAGGGGAAGGAAAGGGAATAAGAATTTAGATTGTGCCTACTATATGCTAGGCACTGTACTAAACATATTTTACAAATTTTGACTCATTCTATCCTCACAATAACCCTAAAAGTCAAATTCTATTATTTTCATCCCCATTATACACTTATGGAAACTGAGGGTGTCTAGGCTGGGTTTGAACTTAGGTATACCTGATTCCAGACCCAGTGTTCTACCCACTGTACCATCTAGCTGCTTCTAGGTACAGTAAATAGGCCAAAGGGTACATGGAAGAAAGTAATGAGTGAGAAAGCTAGAAAGGTAAGAAAGGTCCCAGTTTTAAAGAGCTTTCCTTGTCAAACAGTATTTTATATTTGATTCTACGGGTAATGGTGGGACATCGGAGTTTATTGCACAGGAGAATCTTGTGCTTTGGGAAATTCACTTTGGCAGCTGAATGGAGGGTAGATTGGAGTGGGAAGAGATTGTAGGTAGGGATACCAATTAAGATGCTATTTCAGTAATTCAAGTGAGGATGATGAAGACTTCTCTCCACTGTGAGTGGAGAGAAGAAGCCAAATGAAGACATGTTGTGGAGGAAGAAATGACAAGATTTGGTGATTTGAAGTGAGAGTCAGCAATGACCCCAAAGTTGTGTCCCTAGATGAATAAAAATAGTGATGCTCTTGGTAGGGAAATGTGGAGTAATGATGTTTTGGGGGTGGTAGGGAGAAAAGATGATGAATTCTGCTTGGAAATGGTGAGTTTGAGATATTTGGGGGACATCCTTTTGAAAATGTCTGGCAGGTAATTAGTTGATGGTGTAAGACTGAGCTCAGAAGAAGAGAAATATGCGATTAACCAAAATTAATTTATAAATCTGGAAATCCAATGTGAAGAGTTGAAAAGTACACCCTTGGGCAATGATGAAATCACCAAGTGAGAGAGACTAAAGATAAGGGAGAAGAGGACCCAGGGCGGAGCAGTGGGGATACCCAATGGCTAAGATGGTTGGGGGATGGCGAACAGCATGGCTGGAATTCAAGTCACTTCTTGAAGATAGATGGTCAGATCAGTAAGGTCAGTGATTCCAGCCATGGAAAATCAGATGAGAAAAGGCACTTGGGTGGGATTGTGTGGTCAGATGATTTAGACCCAGGTCAGGGCTCAAACGAATGTGTAGTGGTCAAGCTGACCGCAGGGCTAAAAAGAGTGTGCACATGGCAGATGGAAGAGCTCATCGCAGTGCTGCAGTCTTCTCAGTCACGTTTGCACACACTATAAAGATTAATTATGTTCTTGGAAGTCACTCTCATCAGAAGACAATCTTCAACTAGTCAATATTTACAGAAACACAAATAGTAAGAGGAACTGAAGCAATAATTATACTTTGATATTGCCAGGAACTTGTCAACAGCAGTATGTTCTGTGCTAATGCACCATTGGTGAAATTGTGAACTGATACAACCATTCTGGAGAGCATTTTGGAACTGTGCCCAAAGGGCTATCAAACTGTGCATACCCTTTTGATCCAGCAATACTGCCAGGTCTGTATCCCAAAGACATCTGAAAAAGGGAAAAGGATATATTTGAACAAAAATATTTATAGTAGCTCTTTTTGTGGTGTCCAAGAATTGGAAATCAAAGGATGCCCATCAATTGGGGAATAGTTAAACAAACTGTGGTATATTATTATAATGGAATATTATACTAATGGAAATGACAAGCAGGATTATTTCAGAAAAACCTGGAGAGATTTACATGAACTGATGTACAGTGGAGTGAACAAAACTAGGAGAATATTGTACACAGTAACAGCAACATTATTCAATGAAGAATTGTGAATGACTTAGCTGTTCTCTACAATACAATGATAAGACAATCCCAAAGGACTAATGATGTAGCATACTATCTGCCTCCAGAGAAAGACCTGATATTGATTGAATACAGACTGGAGTATGCCATTTTTCACTTTCTTTCATTTTTTAAATTTTATTTTATTCTAGTCTTCTTGTACAAAATGACTAATAAGGAAATGTTTCACATAATTGCACATGTATAACCTATATCTGATTGCTTACCATCTCAGGAAGGGAAAGAGGGAGAGGAAAGGGGAACGTAGGATAGAATTTAGAACTAAAAACTTAAATAGAAGTTTAAAAAATTGAAAAAATCCCTTCAAGTTAATCCCACCTCAGATGAATGAAGTCTAACTTGACCTCCACCTCTCAGAATGATATTTCATTATCATGGACTGAGAGTATCAGGCTGGACTGGATAGCACATGGAAGGGAAATTGAAATAAGAATCATTTCCACCTCATTTCCTGAAAAATTTGGTAACATTTCAAAAGGACCCAACAAAACCATTTGTAAGTTCAAGGTGAACAAACTTCAAAATTATCTTATTAAAAGTGGCTAACTTGGCAAGGAGAAGGAATGACTGACCTTCAAAATAAGAGACTCTAACACATTTTGATAACTATAGTCTGCCCTATTAAAACAGAAGAAGCATTACTTTCTGCCTGCTGCATCTTCTCTGGGGTAAACAAATACTCTCCTCTACTCTATATAACTTTACTTTGAGTGCTCATACAAGAGCAACGTTGCTTACATTTTTGGAATCCTAGATGGGAGTGTATATGAAAATTTCCCACCATTAGCTATAGTTGGGACAGGAGGAGGGGCAGGCATGCAGCATTTATGAAGTGCACATTTATGTTCAAGCTCTATGCTAAGGGTTGGAGATACAAACATGGTCAAAAAACAAAGACAATCCCTAATCTCAAGAAATTTATGTTCTGGTGAGGGAAGACAACACAGAAAAGAGACCCACTGTGGGGGCATGATTTTGTAGTCTAGAAACCAGGAACATTGCCTGGAGAGGACTGAAGAACATGGGCTCCTCACAGGAGGAGCTCGCCAATGGAAGAAGGGGATGGGCCTTCCAGAGGTAAGCCCAGGTGGAGAAGGTTGCAAGTTCTGGAAGGTGAGGAGGCTAAAGGATTGTGCTCATCCTTCATTGCCAAAGACCATGTTGTCAGAGAAATGATGACATGACTTGCACTTGACTTTGTTTTGAGGGAGGGAGGGCTATGCAGGTCACCAGCCTCACTTCTCCTCCAGAGTCATCTGAATCTAGTGACCAGATATTCATCAGGATGACTGGAGATGACCCAGGATGCACTGGGAGACCTTGGGCCCTTTAGGCCAAGGTCTTTGCCCAGTTGACTTGGGCTTTACTGGCTAGTTTCCTCTCCTCTCCTTTCCTCTCTCCCTTCCTTTCCCTTTCTTTTCTTTCCCCAAACCTTAAACCTACTGCACTCTAAAGCTGGGATGCCAATGAGCCCCTGCCTAAGGGTTCTTCTGGGAGCTCCTAGCTTTAGAGTGATTATCAGTAGTAACTGTTGCTGTTTCCCTCCCAGCCTGATGTCTTTCTTTTTCTTGGCCTCATTAAAGGGGCCATGCCCTGGCTACTTCTTAAACAGGCCTATTCGATGAATGGGAATTACCTCACCGTAAGTGAGTACCTGCAAAGACCTTGGCCTAAAGGGCCCAAGGTCTCCCAGTGCATTCTGGGTCATCTCCAGTCATCCTGATGAATATCTGGTCACTGGATTCAGATGGCTCTGGAAGAGAAGTGAGGCTGGTGACCTGCACAGCCCTTCCTCACTCAAAACAAAGTTAAGTGCAAGTCATGCCATCATCTCTCTCATGGCATGGTCTTCTTCAGCAACGAAGGACACACACAATCCTATGAGTAGATGCAGCATGAATGGGGACCCAGCCAGCTGGGTAGCTCAACTCCTCCTTTCCTGTCTGCCTCCTTTCTTCTCCTCTCCAAAGGAAGATAAGTTTGGATGGTCCTAAAGGAAGTTCCAGGTTAACGGTGACAGAGATGACAAGCCAAAATAAATGTGACTTTTATGTCAAGCCATGATATAGATCCTGAGGGATCTCATTGGAGACTGAGCAGCACAGACAGCAGACTAGCACCATTGTGATTGTCTCTTAACTTCTATCTAATTTCTATCCTCTGTGTGTTCATCTTTCATTGCTGAAGACCATGCCATCAGAGAAATGATGACATGACTTGCACTTGACTTTGTTTTTGAGTGAGGGAAGACTGTGCAGGTCACCAGCCTCACTTCTCCTCCAGAGCCATCTGAATCCAATGACCAGATCATCATGACTGGAGATGACCCAGGATGAGGCAATTGGGGTTAAGTGACTTGCCCAAGGTCACACAGCTAGTGAGTGTCAAGTGTCAAGTGTCTGAGGTCCTCCTGACTCCTGCACTGGTGCTCTATCCACTGCACCACCTAGCTAACTTCTATCCTCTAGAGACCTGGGGGAAAGCCATGCCCTGAAAACCCTGGGAGCTCTACCTGGTGGCCGATACCTGGGCCTTTGTCCCACCAGTTCTGCATCTATAGGACAGGAGACAGCATGGTGATGTCATGGCTTCATGTGGTGCTTTGTGGACATACCGGCTATTCTTTTAACCTCAGGAGATGAATGGGTGTTAGACCCATGTCAATAATACCCAGACATTTTGCACACTTTGAACCAAATATCTCTAGTCTGGGATGTAGATGTAAGTAGAACCAAGGAACAGAGTTCTTCCTTGTGTGGTCCCATATCCACTAGCCTACACAGAGCCATAGGGCCCCTGAAGGATCTGTGGCATAGTCCTCATCTTGGACCCCATTCAGCTCCCCCAACTCCAAAATTCCTCCTGTCAGTGACTTCTTTTCTTCTCTTATCCCTACTGTCTTCAATCTCAATCAGTCTATCAAGGCTGACCCCTTTGTAATTAATCAATCAACAAATAATTATTAAGTGCCTACTATCTTATTGGTTCTGTGCTGTGTTGTTTGTTTTTCACTAGACCTAAGACTAAGATAAGGACCTCCTAGTGAGAAGTCCCTCCACCAGTGCAGGTCAGCACTTGCCCTGTAGTTAAAGGCTGAAACCAAGCTAAGCCCGACTAAAACTATGTAAATGAGAACAACCGTAGATGGCATCCAAATTCTGATTAAGTGTGATGACCAATTTTGTCTAGCAGAATTAATGCTTGAGCCTTCCCTCTGAGATTCTTTCCAGGTTATCTTGTCTACAATTTGTTTGTACAGAGCTATTTGCAAGTTGTCTCCACCATTAGACCACGAGCTCCTTGAGAGGGGAAATGTCTTTTGACTTTCTTTGTATCCCCAGCACTCAATGCAGGATGTGGGATACAGGAAGTGCTTAATAAATGCTTGTTGTTTTAACTTGACAAGTTGATTTGAGGAGAAGAGATGATGGAGTTGTGGTGAGAAGAATATTTGCTTTAGAGTCAGAGGACCTAGGTCTGAATTCTAGCTAACATGTTATGTGCAAGACCTGGGGCCTCATTTCCCCCGTATGTAAAGTGATAGGAGTTAGATTAAATGGCCTCTGAGGTGACTTCTAGCTCTAAATCTCTGACCCTGTGATTTCTCTTCTTTTAGTAATGGGATAGAGGATTGTGGATACAGAAAACTGTAGCATCCAAAGTGGTTACTGTTGGGTCTGCCTAACTGGTTTTCTTTGTTACAAGAGGTTATGGCAGAGGAAGTGGGGGAATTGGGAAAAGGCAGCATGGCATGTATGTGAATGATAGTGGTGTAAAAGCAAGTCAGGAGTAAACTCTTGTTCTTTTTTCCCTTCTTTTCTTTTTCCTCTTCTTTTCTTTCTCTCTCTTTCCTTCTCCCTCTCCTTTTCCTCCTCCTCCTCCTTCTTCTCCTCCTCCTCCTCCTCCTGCTCCTCCTCCTCCTTCTTTCCCTTCTTCTCCTTCTTCTCCTTCTCCTTCTCCTCTTCCTACTCTCTCTCAGCATTTACCCTAAATTATTTTTAAAGAATGAGCACAAGTTGATATTTTTGCACATTTTTGTTGCTCAGACCTCCCCATGATCCATAGCTTTCAATTGGCTGATGGAGGATGAGTCTGTGGGTGTTATGGAACAGAGCTACAGGACAGGGCTCCATCTGCAAGCATATAACTCCAGCTTCCTTAGTTTTCTACCTTGAGTTTACAGGCTCCCAGGAAGTCTCATAGGTTTCATGTAGGCATAAATGCTACCTTCCAAAAATACGCACAATTATCACAAATGTTGGTTACCCAATGGATGTGTGCTGGTGGGTTCAGGTGGGAGGGTCAATGGACTCTTAGTCACTGTAACTGGCAATGATGTGCAGTTAATAAGGGGAACACTGGTTTCCCTAGCGCCAAAGTTGCTGACTCACACACCCACAAATGGTCCTTCCTCTACTACTCCCTCACTTTGGGGAATTGTTGTTGGCTAAGAGTTTTTGGCAGTGGGTGGGTTAGTGACATTCCCAGGGCATCAGATACTCAACAGTATCATTAAAATGTGCTTTGTAACCAAACAAAAACAGCAAATTCATAGAGAGATGCCAACGATTTCAACATACACACACATGCTGGGGCTCCTGGCCAAAGGACATTACATTAATCCTTTCACATGATGTAGCAGAAAAAAGTGCCAAGTTTAGAGTCTGTGGAGCTGGGTTTGAATTTTGGTTTTGCCACCTGTGACCTGGATGATCTGAGATGAGTCGCTTTTAACCTCTTAGGCCTTCAGTCTTCTCTTAAGTGTTTACATTTCTGGGATAGTAGCATCTGATGAGGTAGAAACCTGATGGACACCGGAGAAGTCAGAATACACATGGAGTGTGTTAAAAAAAATTCCTCTCCAGGGGCAGAGCCAAGATGGCGGAGTAGAAAGACACACATATGTGGCTCTCCCAACACAGCCCATAAAATACGTGTAGAGAGGAACTCTCAATGAATTCTGGAGCAGAGAGGTGGAGAACAACAGAGTGGAGGAGATTTCCAGCCCAGGGTGACCTAAAAGGCCCACAGGAAATGTCTGTTGCACAGAGCAGAGCCCAGCCCAGGCTTGGTCGAGCAGTGCAGCATGGTTCTGGGAGGAGGACACCTTGGGGGCAGAATCTCCAGTTGCAGTAGCAGTGAATCCCAAGTCACAGTAGCAGCAGTCTGCAGATCCCTCAACTCACAGGCGCCAAAGGTCAGTGACAGGGTTTTTTCAGCTGGTCGAGAAGGGAGAAGGGCCTTCCCATAGCTCCAGCTTGAGGCAGCGGCCACAGAGGCCACATAGGGCAGGTGGCAGCAGTTCCCACAGCAGCCCCTACAGCAACCCACATCCATTCTTGGATCATAAAACCCCTGGGGGCACTGAGGAGCTGATTATTACCTCAGCCCTGTGTAGAGGTCCTGCAGCAGCTGATCTTTATCTCACCCTGAATGGCAGCCCTGCTCATGCAGCTTATCCAAAAATCAGCCTCCAGTGCTGGCTTGGTGGAACTGGAGACCAGGTGGCTGTGGAGAGGTAACTGTTAAGATTCTGAGCACAAAAATCTCTCGTGCTCCCTGACCAGTGTACACTCTTGATTGTGCCACCTTGGAGGAACTGAGATCTTACAGATTCCCAGAGTATACCCTATTCTTGACAAAGGACCCAAAAGTCAAGTAACTGGTTGGGAAAATGCCCAAAAAGGGGGAAAAATAAGACTATAGAAGGTTATTTTCTTGGTGAACAGATATCTTCTCCCATCCTTTCAGATGAGGAAGAACAATGCTTACCATAAGGGAAGACATAAAAGTCAAGGCTTTTATATCCCAAACATTCAAAATAAATATTCAATGGGCTCAGGCCATGTAAGAGCTCAAAAAGGATTCTGAAAATCAAGTAAGAGAGGTGGAAGAAAAACTGGGAAGAGAAATGAGAGAGATGCAAGAAAAGCATGAAAAGCAAGTCAACAGTTTCCTAAAGGAGACCCAAAGAAATAGTGAAGAAAATAGCACCTTGAAAAATAGGCTAACTCAATTGGCAAAACAGGTTCAAAAAGCCAATGAAGAGAAGAATGCTTTCAAAAGCAGAATTAGTCAAATGGAAAAGGAGGTTCAAAAGCTCACTGAAGAAAATAGTTCTTTAAAAATTAGAATGGAATAGATGGAGGCCAATGACTTTATGAGAAACCAAGAAATCACAAAACAAAACCAAAAGAATGAAAAAATGGAAGATAATGTGAAATATCTCATTGGAAAAACAATTGACCTGGAAAATAGATGCAGGAGAGACAATTTAACAATTATGGGACTACCTGAAAGCCATGATTAAAAAAAGAGCCTAGCCATCATCTTTCATGAAATTATCAAGGAAAACTGCCCTGATATTCTAGAACCAGAGGGCAAAATAAGTATTCAAGGAATCCACAGATCACCGCCTGAAAGAGATCCAAAAAGAGAAACTCCTAGGAACATTGTGGCCAAATTCCAGAGTTCCCAGATCAAGGAAAAAATATTGCAAGCAGCCAGAAAAAAACAATTTGAGTATTGTGGAAGTACAATCAGGATAACACAAGATGTAGCAGCTTCTACATTAAGGGACTGAAAGGCATGGAATGTGATATTCCAGAAATCAAAGGAACTAGAGCTAAAACCAAGAATCACCTACCCAGCAAAACTGGGTATAATACTTCAGAGGAAAAAATGGTCTTTCAGTGAAATGGAGGACCTTCAAGCATTCTTGATGAAAAGACCAGAGCTGAAAAGAAAATTTGACTTTCAAACACAAGAATCAAGAGAAGCATGAAAAGGTAAACAGAAAAGAGAAATCATAAAGGACTTACTAAAGTGGAACTGTTTACATTCATACATGGAAAGACAATATTTGTAACTCTTGAAACGTTTTTCAGTATCTGAGTAGTTGGTGGGATTACACACACACACACACACACACACACATACACACATACACACATACACACATAGAAAGAGAGAGAGACAGAGAGCACAGGGTGAATTGAATAAGATGGGATCATATCTTATAAAAATGAAATTAAGAAGTGAGAGAGAAATATATTGGGAGGAGAAAGGGAGAAATGGAATGGGGCAAATTATCTCATAAAAGAGGCAAGCAAAAGACTTTTTAGTGGAGGGAAAAAGAGGGGAGGTGAGAGGAAAAACATGATGATTACTCTCATCACATTCGACTAAAGGAAGGAATAAAATACACATTCATTTTGGTATGAAAACTTATCTTACAATACAGGAAAGTGGGGAAGAAGGGAATAAGCAGGGTTGGGGGGATGATAGAAGGGAGGGCAACGGGAGGAGGGAGCAATTAGAAGTCAACACTCTTGGGGAGGAACAGGATCAAAAGAGAGAACAGAAGCAATGGAGGGTGGGATAGGATGGAGGGAAATATAGTTAGTCTTACACAACACAACTATTATGGAAGTCATTTGCAAAACTACACAGATATGGCCTATATTGAATTGCTTGCCTTCCCAAAGGAAATGGGTGGGGATGGAGGGATGAAGAGAAGTTGGAACTCAAAGTTTTAGGAACAACTGTTGAGTATTGTTCTTGCATACAACTAGGAAATAAGAAATACAGGTAATGGGATATTGAAAGTTATCTGGCCCTACAGGACAAAAGAGAAGATGGGGATAAGGGAAGAGAGGGATGTTAGAAGGGAGGGCAGAATGGTGATAGGGGTAATTAGAAGGCTCAGCATTTTGGGGTGGGGGAGGGGAGAAATGGGGAGAAAATTTGGAACCCAAAATTTTGTGGAAATAAATGTTGAAAACTTAAATAAATAAATTTAAATACAAAAATAAATTCCTCTCCAAATACCTACAACTACTTCAGGGCCAATTTATCACATAAGCCTATTTTGCAGGTGGAATTACTCCAGTCCTTTAGATAAAATATCAAGGACCCCTAAAGAGAAACTTTAGAGAGTCTGGATACTTAGCAATGATTGAAATGTCCTGCCCCTCCTGCTGTTATATATTTTCTGCTCAACTTTCTTAAATAATGAATTAGAGGTATGACAATGAAGCAAAAGTGGTATTTTTAGGCAACTTCCCCCCTATTTGACCACATTCCTTCTTATCCTTTTTCTTTCTTGTTTTACTTACACCAATCTTATTTCTACAAAAACTTTTTAATTTCTTATAAATGTGCCTGATTTTTCTTATACTTTTGTGTTATTATTTTGAATATCTAGATCACAGATGCATTTTAAGCTTATTGTGGTATATGATGTAAGTTGTTGATCTAAACCCAATTTCCGCCAGACTACTTTCAAGTTTTTCCAATAATTTTTGTCAAATAGAGAATTCTTTTCTAAATAACTTGTCTTAATTTTATCAAACAGGGGTAATGAGTTTGATTATTTTCTCTTTTTCCTTACCTATTCTTTTCCATTCATCTACTCTACCATTTTTTTTTTTTACTAGTTTTGACAATTACTACTTCATAGTTTAATGTGATGTCTGGAGGTGCTATTCTCATTCATTTCTATATTTTTCTTCATTATTCTTTATGATATTTCTTTTTTCTTTTCCTAATGAACTTTGTTATGATTTTTCCTTGCTCAGTGTTGTTGACATGTTGATAGGCGTGGTGCTCAAGCTGCCAATTAATTTCGGTGATGTCATCATAGCTATTATATGGATCCTGGTAAGTGTTTTTTAAAGAACCTTATTTTAAGCGCTTTAGGTATAGCCGAGTGATGAATGGTAGGGATTCACAATGAAACAGAAAAGCTGAGAAATCTGATAGAAACTGGAAATGAATTCCCTTAATTCAGTGGCAGAATTTCAGACTGTCCCAAGCAGCAACTTCAGAGTACAAAAGTAGAGTCCTGAGGCAGCCTGTTTCATTTTTGGATAGTTCTAATTCTTAAGCAAGTAGCTGGGCAGTGTGGATAGAGTGCTGAGCCTGGAATCAGGAAGACCTGAGTTCAAATTCACCCACAGACACTTACTAGCTGTATGACCCTGGGCAAGTCATTTAACCTCTGTTTGCCTCAGTTTTCCCTCTATAAAATGAGGATAATAATAATAGCACCAGTTTCCCAGGATTGTTGCAAGGATTAAATGAGGTGATAATTGTAAAGTGCCTGGCACACAGTAGGTGCTATTATTAGCTATTGCTATGCTATCATTATAATTATTAGGTTCTTGCTAGCCTATATTATTACAGAAGTAGAATCCTGAGGCAGTCCTTTCCATTTTTGGATAGCTCTAACTCAGGCTGCTAAGAAGCATCAGAGGGGATAGAACCCTGGGCCTGGAAATAGGAAAATCTGAGTTCAAATCCAGCCTCAGACATTTACTAGCTAAATGATCCTGGGCAAGTCATTTTGTCTTTGCCTGCCTCAGTGTCCTCAACTGTAAAAAAGGAAATTTCAATAGCATCTATCTCCCAGCATTGCTGTGAGGATCAAAAGAGATAATTTAAAGTACTTAGCACATAGCAAGCATACAGTAAATTCTTGTTCCCTTGCCCCTCCTCCCCTCTCCTTGTGTCAAACTGAAATCTGCCTCTCAGAAGCATTCATCCTTTTGTTCTGGCCCCTGAAGTCAAGAAAAATCAGGTGGACCTCACTTTTTACAGGAGGGGCCCTTCAGAGCCCTCACTGCTCTCATGATCTTACCAAGTCTTTTCTTCTCTGTACTAATCAATCCCAGTTACATCAACTAATCCTTACATGGGGGCAAAGGAGAGGCTGCTCCCATTCTGACTTCCCTTCTCTGGATCTTCTCTCAATATCCTTCCTGCAGTGGGGTGCCCTGAACCAATCACAATATTCCAGTTGTGGCCTGCCCAAGGCAGGGGACAGAGGTATTATTTATTATCTCCTGGTCCTGGACACGAGGTCTCCAAGTGCCCTTGGGTCAGGTTGATGTTTTTAGCCTCCAAAGCATAATTTTAGGACAAATTGAGCTCGCTCTCTTGATACCCACAGATCTTTTTCATATGAATTGCCTCTAGGCAGGCTTCCTTCATTCTGGACTTGACACAAGAGGAGGATAGAATCTGGTCTCCATAGATACTTTAATTTCTCCAAACTTTTCCAGAGTCTTCTCTTAAAATTGCTCTTAGAGCCCATTGTGTCAATGGGCACAGGGTGGACGGGGGTAGATATCTATCCTCTGAGGGTCCTTCTTATTTTGGAAACTGTGACAAGGCACGAGGTCACTTACCCATCCTGTAAATAAGGTCAATGACCAATCTGGCTAAGCTGATTTTCTTGGGTGAGCCAGAAACCAACTCCAAACTTCTGAAGGGCAGCCTCGGAAAATGTTTTGAAAAGTGACAGCCCAAGTGGGATAAATATCCAGCTGGATCATGGAATGTAGGACTGGAAGCAGGAGTGTTCTGGAACCAGATCAAACCATCCAGTTGTTATACTTTCAATGTGATTTTTTTTAAAACTTGGAAATCAGCAAATGCTATAAATTGGGGCTTTATTTATTGTTTTGTGGATTGTCTTAATAAGGTGTTAATGATTTTTAAACTTAAAAATGTATTATATATACATTCCTTTTTTCTGGAGAACTTGTTGTTAAATACTGACCATTACACTACTGGGTGTAAGGGATCATAAAACTCTGTGAATTCGAATTTAATAATTCAACAATTTGGCAAGCAATTATTAAGCACCTGATATGACCTAACCCAAGAACTACATCCTAGGGATTCAGAGTGAAAAATGGAAATAGTCCCTGCCTTCCAAGAGTTTATATTCCATGGAGTATATGAATGTCTGTGAGTCTTCCATAAGCTTCAACAACTTCACGGTGTCCTCAAGGTAGGCACTCATTCCTCTGGTGCAGATCTCAACTCACTGTGCCCTCTGATCCAGTGTCATTCTTGTTTATACCCTTCCCTAGATAATAGAAAGATAAGACCGAGTATTTACAACCAGAAGGGCCCTCCGAGGTTATCTACTCCAACCACTGCACTTAAAGAATAGAGAACCTGGGGTCAGACAGGTCTCAAGGTCATACAGAGATGGAATTTGATCCCAGGTCCTCCAACTACAGGATCAGTGTTTTTTCCCCAGCATCCTACTGTAGATAGCATGGGTATTACTTTATATTTTGTGGGCACTGGGAGTGGGGAGGCGGTTGGGGCAGGACTCTTAAGCCTATCCATGTTAGAATGTAAACTCCTTAGGGACTTTTAGCAGACTCACTGAGCATGCTCATAAAAATTTCTGTCTTCTCCCCCCCTTTTTTCTGGGCACTTCTCTAGAAACCTTTTCCCTTTAGCGGGTGTGGCTAGTTTTTCACAGCCCAGCTTGGCTCTGGGAAATGAAAAGTGAAAGACGAATTCATTGCATTGAATTCTACTTTTCTCACTCTGCCTTGCAATTATTTCTAGGAGTATCTGAATCTCAAATATATATGTGATGAATGAAGAATTTAATACTTTGTCATAAAAGCTCCAAGGCCCCAGCCTGATTCCCTCAGACAAAATTGTCTCATCTGTGTTTGGGAAAATCCACACCCCCTTCTTTCTATATTAGTAAGTCATAGATACTATGCCCACACATAGCATAGCATTTCTGCTGGTCAAGGGGGTTTAGAGTAGGTATGTGGAATCTAAATGAAAAGCAATATTTAAGGAACAACAGGTAATGAACCCACCTGACTAACCAGAAAAGAAACAAGAGGTATTGCTAAGAGGCCAAAGGGGTTATCCCCATCAGACTTGTCCTCCCCTCTGGCCATCAGTCACAGGCTTCTATGGCTTGCCTTTCAGAATCTGCTCACATTCAAGCTCAGCTCTCAAGTGTCTGGCTTCTCCTTCTTCCAAAAAGAAGTGGGGGTGGGCAGCCAGAACTTGGGAGTCAGGAGGTCTCTCTTTGCAGTGGTCAGCCCTTCGCCCAAACCTCTCCCCTACAAAGGCAGGTTACATAAGCACTGCATGGTTTCCCAAATACAAAGCAGCCTTCTCTCTTTTTCCAGTTTATTTTCAGGTCCAGAACACCTCCTGTATGGGGAATAAATAATATGTCACATGCACATACATTTTCTAAATGGATGGAGATGCCAAGTTCATGCAAGCATGAATGAATGGGTGAAAAAGCGTTTATTAAATGTTTAACATGTGCAAGACCCTGGGCTAAGCACCAGAGAAACATCCTGGAAGTGGGATCACTGGTCTCAAGGAGCTCCCACTCTCAGGAGGAAGATGATGTAAACGGGCTTCAGTGCTCCCAGGACTCAGCCATGAAGTAGTTGTCAGTCTTCTTTTGTATTCTTTCCACTGAAAAATCACCTCCATCTCCGATGCTGAATCATTTTGAGAGTTCCAAGGACTTCGGTGAAGAGAACTTTCTTTTCTGGATATTCAATAGCATCAGCTGTTCAATCCAATTGTGCTTCCTCTCCTGCATGATTGAATTCAGTCAAGCTTTTTCAATTATTGTGAACTTTCTCAATTGACTGATACAAATAGTGCAACTACTCTTGTGTGTGGATGTGTAATTTTCTGATATTAAAAACAGATGGAAGATTAATAGAATCTTGTAATGGCAGAGTTGGAAGGGACCTCAGAGGTCACCCTGGCCTCCAGAGCCCCTCAGTAGCATAGCTGACAAGTGGGCATCCAGGCTTAAAGGCCTCCTATGGATGAGGACCCCCATGTCCCAAGACTGGGCAGCCCTTATCAGTAAGAATTCCTGACACCCCAGCCCAATTCTGCCCCTTACCATTTCCATCCATTCCTCTTAGGGACACTCAGAACCCAAAGGACAAGGCATCCATCCCCTTTTACACATAATAGCCTGTGAGTCACTTGAACTGGCATATCTCAGGTGCTTGAATTCGAAAACACAGGGAATTCTGTATCTATTCAATGTCTTTTAGAGACTCATAAGGAGTTCAATTTAACTAGGGTAGCCCATATTGGCTGGTCGGATTTTTAAAAAGAAATCACTCCTATAACTTTATAGGCCTTTTACACACTCCAAGAGAGCTGGTGTTGGAAGACAGGAACCTCACCCATCCATCCACTCATATTTGTTTCCTTTTGTGGATAGAATTCGATTTTCAGTAAAATGATTTAATTATTGGTAAGCCTCACCGCACAGCTAAAAAAGCTCTGGATTTTGAGTCAGGGGATGTGAGTTTAAATCCTGGTTCTGACCCTTGCTACCTGTGTGACCTGAATCAATTTACTTCTTATAAAACAAGGAAGTTGGACCAAATAGTCTCCAAGGGTCCTTCCAGCTCAGCTGCAGAGTCCACCCATTCCTTTCAGCCCCATGGAATATTCCTCCTGGGTCCTTCCCATCCTTGCTCACAACCAGTGTGTGTGTTTTGTTTCGGGATCTCTGTCCCAGTTCTATAAGCACACCTCTGTATAAATCAAGATTGATCACTGGAAAGATTTCCCTGAATTCTTCATGAACTGTGGTTTGGTTCTGAGGAAAGAAAATAGAAAAACCTTTGGGGTGTTTCTTTGGAGATTATTAGAAAGCTGTTCTCTGTGTGTTTTAACCACATTTGACTTTTAGAAATAAACAAAACAGTTGTTGTTAGGCAACAATGAAAATGCGTGTCAGTAATGGGCCCTCGGGTGCTCACAGAGTCTGTACACTGTAAACATCCTGACCAGAACCAGACCTTGCCAACAACCAATTTGTCAGCCCACCATGAAGAAAGCCAAGAGCCCAGCCTGTATTGGACAAGGGGGTGGTCCTGCCATATGGTCTTTACTTCATGAAGTGAGCTTTGAAAGGAAATACCCTTAATGGGGGCTAATCTTAGAGCACAGGGAGGTGGAAAGGCTCTGTATGGGGGGGTTATAGGCCATCTTACCCCATTTCCAGTCTGCCACCAACCCTAGCCTTTTCTATCTTCACGTATTATCTTCCTCATTAGAATGGGAGCTCCTCCAGGCCAGGGACTATGGTTTGGCTTTTCTTTGTATCCTCAGCACTTAGCAAAGTGCTGGCACACAGTAGGTATTTAATAAATTCTCGTTGATTGAGCCTTGGCTTTGTCTGCCTCAATTTCAGCTCTCAGCTGAAGTTGAACCCCTTTTCTGCTCTGGGGTTTATACCTATTTCTTCTCATATGTTGCCCAGAGACATTCCAGTTCTGAATTTTTTTGTTTTTGTTTTCCCTTTAAAGTTTTATTGGTCACTTTAATTTTTACATAACATTCAGTGATTGATTTCTGGATTTTCTCCTTCCCATTACTCTCATCTCCCTCCCCTACCCAGGGAGCCTTCTCTGGTACTGAAGCTTAAAAACAGCAAAAACTCAATAAATCAACAAACCAAATGACAACTATGATTGACAGCCTCGACAATACTCCACACCCACAACCCGCTCCCCGCCAGGCTCTCCAGTCAAAGATTTTTTTTCTCATCCCTTCTCCAGATTCAAGCCATAACCCTCAGTTTCACTTTGCCACTATTTCCATCTATAATTTAGTCATTGTGAATGTGTTCTCCTGGTCTCACTTACTTCCCTCTGCATCAGCTAATATGTCTTCTCATCCTTCTCAGAATTCTCCATAGTCATCATTTCTACAGCAGAGGAGGATTCCATGACATCTAGCCCCCAGTTTGTGGAGCTTTTCCCAGTTGATGAGCTGCCACAAAAAGTGCTTCTATGAACATGTATATGGGTTTGGAGTAGATTTTTACATTAGGATCTCTAGGCCAATAGGTATGGATATTTTAGTAGGTTTTGTCTGCAGTTACAATACTTTTTTGAATGGTTGGACCAAATTATAGCTCTGGAACTTGTGAATTCATGCCTTTCCAGAACTCTCCTACCACTATTTCTGCCTTTTGTCAACTTTGTCAAACAATCTGGGTTCAAATTTTGGCTTTGCCATTTGTCACCTGGATGGCCTTTGGCAAATCCCTTCCTCTCTCTAGCCTCAGTTTCCTCAACTGTAAAAGGACAAGTTTTACTTAATGGCCTCTGAGGTCCCTTTCTAGGTCTAGGTTCCAATGATCATGGGATCCATTCACAGGATCTCAGACCATCTGAGAACCTGACAGATAATTCACATACCACCAATACACCTAACAAGTGGTCTTCCATTGTCTTTCTGAAGTCCTCCAGTGACAAGAATGGTGACTCACTCCTAAGGCAGCCCATTGCACTTGGGCATCACTCTAAGGGTTAGGAGTTAGTGTTAGCTTTCTTTAGAGCCTGCATTGACCTCTTTGCAACCACCTCTCACCCAACCCATTCATTTTGCAAGAGAGAAATATGAAATTCAGAATAGTTGAATCACTTGCTTAAGGGCATGCAGATTGTGAGGAACAGAGCTGGAAATAGAACCCAGATCTCTGGTTTGGCTCCTTCCATTGCCCCATAGTGCCTCCCCTGACCTCATGTTCAACTATAAAGGTTAAGTCAGCTCCCCTGGACTACATGACAGGGTTTCTATCAGAATACAAATCATTCCTAGCTTACCATGTGTCCTAGGCACAGGCCTCCACTTTTTCTACAGCATCAGCCTAACTGCCTCTAAAATCACACTCAGGCAAAGCATGTCTTAAATAAATCTCCCCACTGCCTCTGCCCTGGAGTTTCATGAGTGTCTGTCTCTCTCCAGATGTTGACTCAATCACTTTCCCAGTGTCAAGAGAAGAGACCCTTGGGGTTGGTTCTCATCTCTATCCCACATGTCCGGTCTTCTTTATTACTGCAAACCACTGGGAGATGTGAATGCTGGGAAAATGCTGGCATGCTCCAAGTCCCCCAAAGGTCTCCTTGTTTGGGGCCAATCCCTCCAATGTCCATTACCTTTTTTCAGCAAGAACTTCAACTGTTTCAAACTAGATGATTCCTTAGCCCCTGACCTAGCTTTTTATAGCATCAAATTTTGCTTTGAGATTAAAACCAATAGCGATGGGATTTTATTCCCTTTTCTCAATAAATGCCTTTGTCACTTTGAAAAACCAATCACACCCATTTGGACTTTGACATTGCACTCCAGAGGGAAAGCTGGCAAAGCTCTTGGTATTCACATGGTGCCAGTTTGCCAGGTCAGCATGGCAATTTTAGGGAAAATGTCTTTGGTTGAGACAAAAATAAAAAATGGGTCAAAAGCCTCCAACTGTTCCAATTAGAAATTAATTAATTAACTTGGGGATGTGAGAAGATTTTATGAATGCTTCTTGTATATAAGATCATAGGTCATAGATTTAGAGCAAAAAGGGATCTTAGAGGGCCACTATCCCAAACCCCTCATGTTCTAGAGGCAGAAACAAAGACCCTGAGGGAGCACAGCCTGTCCACAGTAACACAGGGTACAAACACTTAGTAAACCCCTACTGTATGCCAGGCACTGTGCCACATACTTTACAAATAATGTCTTGTTTGATCCTCACAAAAGCTATATGAGGTAAGTGCTATGATTATCCTCCATTGAATATTTAGGGAAGATGGGTGGTCCAGTGGATAGAGAGCCAGGATTGACTTGAATCTGGCCTCAGATTCTGTGTGACCTTTGGCAAGTCACTCAACCCTGTTTGCCTCAGTTTCCTTATCTGTCCTATGACCTGAAGAAGGAAATGACGAACCATCCCAGTATTTGCCCAGAAAACCCCAAATGGGGTCATGAAGAGTTAAACACAACCAAAAACAACTGAACAACTACAAACTTTTCAGTTAAATGTCCAAGGCAGCATTTGAACTCAAGTCTTTCTGACTCTAGGCCTAGTGCTCTAACCACTGCACCACCAACTACTAGGTAGGTAACAAGAGGCAGAGCTAGAATTCTGAATCTCACTTCAGTCCTCCTTCATCATGGCACTTCCCTAAACCTTTCACATAGTAGGTCTTCATTGAATCCCTGAACAAGCCCATATAGTATAATGGAAAGAATGCTTGCTTTGTCTTCAGAGGACATGGGTTCAAATTTTGGACAAGTCACTTGCCTCTTCTAAGTCTCAAATTCCCCCATTATAATATGAAGGGCCACTAAACTGGATGACAGATAAGGTCCCTTCTGGTTCCAAGTGTACTGATTCCATGATTATGAAGGCATCTTCTCCATAAAACACCAACAGTGATGGATGGATTTGTGGTTAAATCTGTTCACTCCAAGGATGTGTAATTTTGTCCATCCATCCCCCATTGAATACCACGGCCTTTCTACAACTTAGCAAATGGTCGTCATGAGCTGTATAACCCAGTCACCAGCCTGGCAATGCTCCTCTCTGAAAAGAAAACAGTTGGGTCTCTGACCACTTCAGTCATCAGTGTAGACATCAGAGGACTTGTAGAAACTTCTCCTCTCCTGAAAGAGACTTCAGGAACCCACAGTCACCTCTATAGTATAAGAGCTTACAGGAGGACTTTGGTGAGGAATTTGATACATACAGTGTGGCTCAGAAACTCCTCTGAGGGGCGGAGCCAAGATAATGTAAAACCTGAGACTTGGGTGAGTCCAGGTCTTACACTATGTCTCAGGTTTTACACTACTAGCTCCTCTGAATTCTGGTTGAGTATTTGGTCTTTTTTTTACTCCATCATAGCTGAACACTTGCACTTGAGGGCTTTGGCAAAGGGAAGGCTCTCATGATGAAGTCATCAACTTCTCCCTGGGGACTTTATCCAGGGCATGACCTCAGCCTTCCTCTGTCTTTGGTTTATGGTCCCTGAAGTGTAGATGACCTTTAGTCCTTCATAGTCAATCTTAGTGAATTTCCCTACTTACACCTGGACCTCTACACCTAGGACTTTCAGAATCCTTAGCCCAGTGCCTGGAGAAGTAAACCTACTCATCTTTTGATTTCCTGCTTTAAGAACCAACACAGTTGATTGGTGATTGACTGTGGTCAAACTAAGCCACTCTGGCCATTCTACTGGCTGGTCCTAGACCCTAGACCATTGTCATTTTCCCATCCATCCATCCAGGCCATCTTAGCACCTGTCTGCTGCCATTAACCTACTTTCCCCACCTAGACCATCACCCTCTACACCAGACCTGGGGCTCAGATCTCCCCCTACCCAGTACACTCTTTATATCTCCCTAGAAGAAAACCCCCTTCCCTTTTCATCACTTTACTATGTCTCTTTTCTTTCCCTATTAGAATGTAAGTTCCTCCAGGCAGAAACCGTCTCCTTTCAAACATATTTGTGTAACCATGTTTTGCACAAGCCAGGTCACCCAAGATGGAGGCAACCACATGGGAAATGGAGAAGCTTTGCTGCTGGAAAGACTCATTCTTCATTCTACCACCACATGGGTGGGAGGAGTCCTTTTTCATTGATTACATAACTAGAAAAAGCTGAGCCTTTAAAACAACCAGCAAGGGCAGTCTGGGTTTTGTTTGGTTTGGTTTTTTTTATTTTGTTTTTCTGACAGCATCTAGAGGGTGAAGGTCCTGTTTGCATGAAACTTAGGAGTGAACAGTTGCCTTGGCCTCCTGGTAGGAAAACCTTGCATCTCTTGTTGCATGTGCTTTGGGGCTGACCCAACTCTACCCACCACTATGCTACTTCACCAAGACAGGAGAAACAAATGGGCAGACCCTAGGCAGGCAACTGTGACACATCAGTATCTCTAAACAAACCCATCAATTTTCAAATGAGACCTGGAGACCCCTGGAGAAGGATCACACAGAAGCTGACCAGAATCCAAAGAACATATATATGATTAAGACTGTTGTCACCTTGTCATAGGTGAAATGTGATAGCCCTGGAGGTGAAATGTAATCCCCCCCCAAAAAAATCCCACTCAAAGAGAAAATCCAATACATTATAATTCAATTCAGCATCCTCTATTAAGTACCTACTGTGTACAAAATACTATGCAAGGAGCTAGGGGAGATAGAAAGCTTTAAAAAGACAAGTCAACAAGGTTCATGAATTGCCTACTATGTACACGACAGGCACAATACTAAACTAAAAGGCAAAGGGAGCCCTTGCCCTCAAGGAGCTCCCAGTGGAATGGGTGAAACAACGTGCAAACCACCATGGGCAAACAAGGTGTTGATAGGATAAACTGGAGATAATCTCAGAGGGAAGGAATGTCCCCCATGCCTCCCTACCCCATTCCTTGGTCTTCTAGAACCATTAGCAAGAAACAGAGACATTTCATAACTTTACCTCCATTTCCTTATCTAGGAAAGTGGCACTTAGTGGCTTCTAAGGTCCCTTCTAACTCTAAATGTATAACCTTGTGTGTCTATGAGGTAGAAAACCAACTATAGCTTCCATATTCGTCTCTCATTAGCATTCTCCCCAGACCATGCCAATTGGATGTGCTGTTTCTGGACTGGAATAAGACCTTCCAGAATTCAAAAAAAAAGTATTTGGGGGAGGGAACAGTGGATAGAACACACATTGACTCTGGAATCAGAGGCCCTGAGTTCAAATCCTAACCCTGATATTAACTGTGTGACCCTGAACAAACCCTACAGGCTCTCTGAACCTCAGTTTCCCCATCTGTCAAATGAAAAATTTGGCTTTATATTCCTATGTGGCACTGAGTGTTTTTCTAAACATAGACACAAGTTTACTCCTCTTTTATGTATGATTACACAGAAACCATGATTTCTGGAGTAACAGAAGTGTTTCAGAAGGGAACTTAGAATTCTAATATTGAGACTCATATTGAATTTCTGGGTCTAGAACAAGGATTCTCCTCCTTTTTATGTGTCCTAGGCTCCTTTGGCAAGTAGTTTGGAGAAGTCTATGGACCCTTTCTCAAAAGAATGTTTTTAAATGCATGCAATTAAATGCACAGGGTTACAATGAAAACAAATTATTTTTAAATATAGTTATTAGTTTTTAAACAAGTTCACAAACTTAAGAACCCCGGCCTAGAATCTCACTGAATATAAATTTTGCTACAAGCTCACAAATTAATATAAAGTGTTTATTAAGTAGGCAACCAAATGCTGTTTTATAGTTCATGATAAATTTTATCCCCACATGTCCAGAAGGATTAATTTTTAAAATGGAGAGATGGAAAAGTAAGCATAAGAATCATTAGTTACCAGTATATCAATCAAGTGTTTGTCATCATCATAATGGTCCTCTTCAAGAACAAAGGACAAACAACATCATCATCATCACCATCATCATCATTGGAGAAATCCTAGCTTGGGCTCCAAACTGAAGAGGGATTCACACCACACTCTGCTGTCTCCAGAAGGCACAGATGTGACTGACCCTAGGTTCCCAAAAGTTACTAAGTCCAAGTCCAAGATGGTTCTACCATGCTACAAAGGCTCCAAATGTTGACCCATTCAGGAATAGCATGTCTGCCATCTGACAATGTAATTTTGAAAAAGTTCACCCCAAAGTCACACCGCAGGGTGATGGACTTTTCAGTCCAATCAGCCCTTGAGTCCCATCTCCTACATTATATCATGGTTGCTATTGGTGTTGATGAAGGGAGGGACTCATGAAAGGACATCACAGTTCATGATATATTAAAGACACTCAACTTAGAAGCCCCAACCCCTGTGCCCCACATGGAGCCATTTGCTCAGCAGTGGGATCATTTGGTTTCTTCTTTGCCCAAACTGTGAAATGCTGTCATCAGTGTCTGGGGCCAAGCCAGACTGCCCAGCCCCATGTGCTGCTCCACTCATGGAATGTATGTGTTAGTGACTAGGAGCTCTCCTGAGAATAGAAGAAGGCTCAGTGCCTTCAGTCTTGTTGCCTAAACAAATAACCCAAGCAGGTAATATCCACTGGTCCTGAAATAAAGAAAGGCTGTTTTATGAGCAAGATGGCAGAGCCACGAACTGACAAGGAGGGGCAGAGGAGTGCCTGCCATCGCTGAAGTCCTTCTCTGCTGTTCGCCAGCTCAGGCTTTCCATGGAAACTCCAGCCACAGAACATTAATTCTGGCTGAGGCGAGTGGCTATTTTTGGAAATGTAGAAAATATCCAAGTAGGCGCTTTATGTTTGTATTTAGAATCAACATTTATACTAGTTACTAAAAAGGATTCTCTACTGGCATGGGACTATTACTGACCTTTGGATGGGAGAGAAGGATTGGAATAGAGGAGATGGGGGAAAAACAGGCTGGTCAGTAACTTTCCTTCTCTCCCTTCTTAAATGGAAGAGTCATTTGTGATGGTTTTCTCTTTCAGCATTTCTTTCGTGACTAAGGAGCAAGTCAAGAGGGAAGGGCTTGAGAGTAACTGGATTTGCTGCATGGAGATTCCTGGCTGACGATTCCATGGCCTGAGGCTCCCCTTAGGAATCCTGGACTCCCATGGACCAAGTCCCATCATCCAAAGAATTACTCAGTTTCCCCAACTGTAAAATGGGGATAATACTTCCAGGGTTGCTGTGAGGATCAAATAAAATATATTTGTAAAATACTTAGCACAATGCCTGGCACCTGGTAGGCACTATAGAAATATTGGCTATTACTACTATTATTAATATTATTAATTTCTTTTTCTCTTATTGCTGGTACCCAGAGTTCACTCTGGGAGATTTCTGTCCTGATGCACCTACTTCCTTCTATAACATCTGAAGTCATTGTAAAGGTTTCTGAAAAGAGACATGATGGACAGAGCACTGTTCCAAAAGCAAACTGTCCCTCCAGCACAATAGACATAGGGTGTTAAAACAGAAAGTCCGAGGATGAAATGGCCCTCTGAGCAGTGGGGATGAAAGTGGGAAAAGCCATTTAGGATTAGTAACTGCTAAAATACTCTATATGTACTAGGGGCAGAACATTCATCCCAAGTAGGCTCTTGGAAGAAAGAGACTGAGAAGAGAACAGGACAGAAAAGTCCCCTTCCAAAGAAGGATTCAACTTGAAAGTTCCCTTGCTCCCACTTGGTTCTTTCAATGTGAGTTGGGCAATTCGTAAGCATTTAATAAAATAACAAACATTTATTAAGCACTTACTATATGCCAGACACTGGAGATACAAGAGAAGCAAAAAGAAAGATAATCTATACCATCAAGAAGCTGATATGCAATTCTCTGACAGTTCCTGGCTGGGTGACCAAGAGCAGGTCCCTTTACATCTCTGAGGTTGCATTTCCTCATCCATAAAATGAAGATTAAGGATCCTTGTTCTCCCTCCCTCCCAACTCAGAGAAGTTCCTCCATGGAGCACCAGGATCTCCTAGCACCTGTCTGCTGATGACAAAATGATGGCCCAGAGAAATTAAAAGTAGATTGGAAAAGATGGCCCCGAGGGTCCCTTCCATCTCTCCATCTGTGACATTATGACTCAGTGAAGAGACTTACAGAGGCGACTTCAAATCTCCTTACTCTGACTCTGGATTCCATGTCATCCCCAGTGCACCACATCTGGTGACATTCTCGACACAGCTGGAAAAATGCCCAAGTAAAAATGGGAACATTACTGCTCCTGCCTCCAAGGGCTGTTGTGTATAGTGTGCATTGTGAGTCTTGAAGTATGAAATAAAAGCTAACTTTTTCTTTTAGAAACCTTGGTAGTGGATGGAGTCATTGACTTAAAGCTGAACAGGACCTTGGAGACTGGTTCAACTCCTTCATTTTACAGATGAGGAAACTGAGGCCCAGAGGACTTGTCCATGATCACACAGGTGACAGTGTGAGAGATGAGATTTGAATCCAGGTCCTCTGACTCTAGAACCTGGACCCTTTCTACCCTTGGCTCTCCATTTTAAGATCATAGATTTTAGAAATGGAAGGTATATCGTTAGTAGTATGAGATCACAGATTAGAAAATGGAAGGGAGTTTAGAAGCCATCTGGTTGCTACACTTTACAAATGAGACAACTAAGGCTCAGAAAGAGGAAACTATTTAATATCACAGAATCATAGCTTTATGCCACAAGAGAACTCAAGGCCCAGTTAGTCCAAACCCCCTTGCTTTACAGATGGAGAAACGGAGGCTTAGAAAAGAGTACAGTATCCAGCACACAGCAAGCACTTAATAAATGTTTATTGAATTGAAGTGACTTACCCAGGTTCACAGAGGTGGTGGGGCCAGCTTTATACCAGTCTGTTTTCCAAGGTACTACTTTGCTTCCTGAGACTAAAGGAGGTGAAATTACTTTTGTAGGACCACATGGCTTGAGGGTTTTTACATCCATTTCCAGGGGCCTCTCAACATAGAATTGATGGCTCAGGGTCTTCCCTGATGCTCCAAGTGCCAGAAAAATAGCCTGTGGGAACCATACTGGACCAAGGTTGGGAGAATGGAATTCTGGTACTGATTCAAGCCCTTCCTCTCTCTGATTCTGATTTCTTGACTAAAAAGTGAGAGATGTAGACCGGATGATCTAAGGGCCCTTCTCTCTAAAAAATCCCATTTCCTATTCTGTCTGTTTTATGTCTGACCCATTAGTATCCCCATTGATCTTTCTTCTTCCCTTTTTAGAGTAAGTTTTACTGGAATCTTTTGTTTTTATAGAACAGCAATTTTAAAAATTCTTCTCTTCCTTCTTCCTCCATACTGGAATTTAACCCTCCCTTGTAATAACAGCAGCAGCATCAACAACCACCACTGCCATAATAGTAGTCAAAACCCCACACCTGATCACGGATCTACTATTCTGCCCCCCCTTTATCTGAGAATATAACATGGCAGAATGGAGGGAAACCTAGATTTAGAATCAGGAACACTGGGTTCAAACCTTGCCTTTCTAGTTGTGTTAGTCACATAACCACCTGTACATCAGTTTCCTCCTCTGTACAAACAAGAGGTTTGGCCTCATTCCAGCTCTAAATCTATGGCCCTGTGATCCTGACACTAGAGCTCTCTGGATCTCAATGTCCTCCTGTGGAAAATAAACTTGTTGGACTTGATGGCCTCTGAGGTCCTTTGCAGCTGTGAATCCAGCATCTTTTGACAGAGAATGAATGTTTTCTCTCTGACACAATGACTGGTTTTCAGTTACTCAGAGTTTGGCTTCTGTTTAGTGATTGTTTTTTCATCTACACTGCATTATCTCTTTCTTTTTTTTAATTCAACAAGGCTGTATTGAGCACCTACTGTGTGCCAAGCACCGTGCAAGGAAAGTACCAGGGCTACAGAGACAAAAATGAAACAGTCTGGTCCTCAGGGGATTTAACATTCTACAGAGAAAACAACACGAACATGTAGAAATACAAATATAAATCCAGATTAATTGTTCCCTCTCTTGTCCTCTCTTTCCATCATCAAATCCATTTCTTTTCTTCTCCCTCACTCTCTGTTCCCTCTTTGTTCATTTTCATGTTTGAGAAATGCTCTGTTCCTTTTCTATTACTGGCCTGAGGGTTGCTTTGGAAGCGGACAGCCCTGGGCTTCTGTGCCCTGCCTTGGCCCTTGGACCCACTATGGGTACCTACTCGGCCATGGCGAGGAACCAAGCTGGACAGAGGGAGAAGAGGGGAAAGGCGAGCCAGCGCTCTTTTGAAGAGGGGGATGCTGTCACCAGTCTCTACCTTTAACCCTTCTTGGCCACCAGATGTCACCCTCGAAATATGGGATGGAGGGATCAACCATCCCCCATCTCAGGGACAGCTGAGAAAACCACAAGCCTTTCTGAAGGGCTCTAGCCACTTCTTATTAGCTTTCTTTAAGCACAGAAAGTTAAAGGACTCATTTAAGTGGTCTTTCTAACAAGAGTGCACTCTCTTCGATCCAGGAGGAGGCATGGCAATACGGTTAAAGTGATTCTGGATTTGGAGTCAAAAAAGCCAGGTTCAAATCCTGCTGTCACATCCTTAGTGACCTTGGGCCATGTGTTTAACCTTTCTGGATCTCAGTTTCCCTACTTGCAAAATGAGGAAGTTGGACTCAACCTCCAAAGTCTCTGCCTGCTCTAAATCTATATTTCTAGGTCTTCCTACGTCCCCCTGATAGATTAGAAGCCCCCTTGAGATTAAGGGCCAGGCAAGAGATATACAGCGGGGTCACAGCAAAGATCCCTGAGGACTGGTTTTGCTTCATTTAAATCTTTCTATTCCCAGCATCTAGAAGAATGACTCTTAGTCACTTAGTAGGAGCTTAAAAGATTCTTGTTGATTGAGTGAATGAATGAATGGCCTCATCAGATCTCAAGGCTATATTCAATCTAACCCAACAAGTACTTATTAAATGTTTGCTGTGTGCAAAATACCAGGGATACAATGATCAAGATGAAGCAGCCTCTGTCCTGAAGGAGCATAAGGCAGTGAAAATTTCAAAGTCTCCCCTTTCCTCCAACCTCCATCAATGTTATCACTGCATCACAAACACATTTTGGTCTTTGGGGATTCCTTTACTTCCCAGTCCTCTTTCTCCAATCCTCCAGATGGTCAAAAAGAGCCTGAGAGCAGGCTGGTGTCTCAGTAGCTGGCTGCAATGCTTAGCAAAGTCCTAAAGAGATTCCTGGACATTCTCTTCCCAAGGCGCTAAACCAATCCATGAACCAGAAGATAGCTTGACCAAACCATAAATGTAGACAGGATATAATGGGATTTGGGTGGAGGAAACAGCAGAAAAGATGGAGGACCCCATGCAATACTCAGAAGTCCACTTCAAATGTGAACAAAAGAATGGTCCTTCACGGGGAATAGATCTCCCACTTCAAAGCTAGAGACAGGCATCTATACTGTAGCCGGAAGACCTGAATTCAAAGCCTAGTTCTGTTCATTGCTATTTGCATGACATTGGACAAATACTCAGCCCTCTCAGATTCATTCTTCCTCACCATAAAATGAGAAGGAGGATAGATTAAATGGTCCTATTCAGGCTTAGGGTCTATGGAAGATAGTTCCACTGCAGTGATAGGTTTGTCAGCAAATCCTATGGGGATATAACTTAGAAGACATCAGAGAAAATTGGATAGATACCTAGGCAATCTGCACAAAGTAATTCTGGGGACTGGGAAGGGAAGGGGGTCCTCATGTGTATCCTAGGTGGAGCCTCCTTTGAAGCACACCTTTGAGAAGTCTTTTTCATGATCCTTGGCATCTTTGTCAAACTCAGGTCCTCCCTTGCCTTTCCCTTTCTCCTGGTTCTGTTCAAGAGCACTGCTTCTCCTTTGTCAATCTTTGGTTATAAGGCTCTGCCTCCATCTTTCCTAGGTATTCCTTGAAAAGGATCTGTGCTTCTAAGTGAACAGGTCCATTTTCAGAGGACCTCTCTTTTGCCCTGTCCGCCAGACCTTGATCGTCTTTTCAGATAGAAACAAATGGCAAGCTCGCAAGTCAGAGAATGTCTTCTCTGGTGCCTTGTGCAATATTCACATTGTAGACAAGAAATTTCTGCTTAGAGTATTATGAAATACCTTCCATGTGACATCATTTGACCAATAGACCTTTACTGCATTCCTCCTCACCCTAATGCTAGGCAGGGAAATTAGCCCTCTATGTAGTGAAGAAACAAGGCAGCTATACTCTAGGGACCCTCTACTTTGGAAGCATCCTTCCCTCAGGCCATGTCTCTAGGGTCCTTCCCACCAACTCTCCTGCCTGTGGGGATTTGCATGGAAAGGATATCCCTTGACCTTTCCCAAACACCATACTGAATCACTGATTCAGCTGCTTGCCTGCCAACGACACCTTTGTCATCTTGACTGCATCACACATCTCCCTCTTATTGTTCAGGCTGCCATTTTTTTCCCATAGCGTACCAGATCCCCTACTTCCTCTCTAGGTCCTTGACATCCCAGCATGATGATGATATTTCCATTAGAGTTTTGACCCTCCAGCAGCCTCTTCTGACCCGTTTGACTTTTCTGTAAGTCACAGGAGATCTCAGAGATTTTCTACAATTATCTTGGAGATGCAATGTATCAATGTGATCAGTGAACTATGTGGGAGGCAATTTACCATGGAAATGTAAGATAGAAAAAATTATGCTCATCATAACAGGACACTGGGGAAGTTTTGCTTTTTAGCATTAAAGGAGACCAAGAAGCAATACTCTCTTCCCTTGGATTCTTTCAGAGAATACCAGGTTTAACCACAGGATTTCTTGATAACTATTTCTAGGATCATCAGCATCATTATGTCTTCCCCCAATGTAGATCGCTGAAGACAGAGTGCTGGATTGGGAGCCATGGGATCTAGATCTGGTTTCAGGTTTTGCCACTCACTACCTGGATGACTCTCTGTGCTTCAGTCTTTTCATCAACACATTGGGAGGGGTAGACTTGAATGCCACTCTCTCTAGATCTCTGAGTCTATATGCTTATGATTCAGTGAGTGGTCTTCAAGACCTCCTTGTTGTGGCTGAAAAATTCATCCCCTCATGTCCATATTGGTAATGAGGCTCTCTAATCTTCCTTCAGCTGCTCAGACATTGAGAAACTCCCTAGACTTCCCAGCTTGGTAAGCCCTTCCAGAGATCCACTGGTCCTGCTTCCAAGACTTCAGAGTCCCCTCTGTCCCATAGGGGCCATCTGCTCAAGCATCACCCCCTATTGGAGGTCTTTTTTTATCCCCCCCAGCGAATAGAATAGCTCCCAGAAAAATCTGTCTTTCACATCAGGGAGGTCCTAGCTCATTAACTATTAAATTGCAACTGTCTTCATCCCAGTATGTCATTAGAATAGAAACCTTTATAACTAATCAATATAATGAAATATCCAATCCAATAATGGAAAAGGCTGTAAATAAAAAAGGGGGAGGGAAGAGAGAAAAAAAATCAAGCTGTATCCTTGGGAACCAGGGAATCACAATGTTTCTCCAAAGAAGACAAGGAAGTCATTAACTTCTTCTGGGTCAGCCAGTGTCTGAGACCTGTAGCATCAATATTATCTCCATATGTCCGCTGAACATGTGGCTTTGACACAAGGGAGGGGACCCTGGGAACAAGAATAATACACAAAACTTCCATGCCAATTAGCATCCAGGATGGTCACGAGCTTCAGAGTGGGAACGAGCGTCTTCAGATGCCGCTTCATCCACACAATGGCCATGGAAAATATGAATCACTGCCTGGGGTCTCCAAAAAGAGTGTGGGTGAGAGGCTGAGAGCAGTACATTGCCAGCTCTTCCAGTGGGTTTCCCCTTACCCAGGTTTTTTTTTTTCAAATTCATTTCCAGGAGGGGAATTTTCCTCTAAAGCTGGGCCAAAATTGAGTTATACAGGGCTCTACTATTAGTATGCTAATTTAATTGATTCTATAACTCCAGGTTCAGCATGCTACTTTTTTCTTAAACTGCCTTGTATCTCCCTGTTACTGAAAATAAGCTTAATTCAATCCAACAAGCATTTATTTACTAATAATAATCATCCTCCAGGTGATGCCACCAACCAGATATGAAACCTAGATGCTGCTCTTAAGTGCCTGAGCCTCAGTTTTTGTACCTGTAAAATGGGGAGGGGAAGGGGAGATTATATAGCCTCTTGGATTCTTCCATTTTGTCCCCACAAAGGCAAAACAGAAAAAAGTCTCTGCTTCAAGAATTTTACTATCAACTGGGACACAAAATACATAAGCAGATTATTTGGGATAAGATAATGGGGGTGGGAGCCCCAACTATGGGGATCAGGAAAGAAGAGCCTTCAAGGAATCTAGGGGTTCTGAGAGATGAAATTGAGGAGTGACTATGGTCCAGGAATGTGTGAAGCCTGTGCAAAGGTCTAGAGGTGCAAAATGGGACACCGACTTGAGGGACCAGCAAGTGGGGCTGTTTGCCCAGAACATCAAGTTTGTAAAACGGGAGTACCACGCCATAATAGTTAAAAGGCGAGATTAAGACAGATTATTTGGCGGGAGGGCTTCCAATGCCCAGTAAGGAGTTTTTCCTGTATTAGAGAGTAATAGGGAGATCTGAATGACTGGGAACAGGGAAGTGACACCATCAGATTGTGTTTTGGGAAGAATACGTTCCCAGTGCCATAGAGGTTCCATTGGAAGCCTGGAAGCTGAGAATCCAGTATGGAGGTTGTTGCAATACTTCAGGTGAGAGACAATAAGAGCCCTGAACTAAAATGTTAAAGAGACAGAGAGAGACAGAAAGAGACAGAGAGAGAGAGAGAGAGAGAGAGAACAGAAAAGAGGGATGCCTATGAAACTGCAAACCTCCACTATGAATAGTTTATTTTTACCTAGTGTGTGACCCGTAAAGATCAACGTTGCCCCATTTGGCTGTTAGCTTCTGAGCTTTATCTTGCTGTTTATGTCACTGAAGTTCTTAAAAAAAAGAACTCTCTCAAGTGAGTACTTATGTTGATCATTGAGAACTCTTGCAGAGCAGTCAAATCTTCTTGTGCCACGACATTTCATATGGGCAATATTCTTTTAAAACATACATTTCTACTGGCTCATGTTGCTCCCCTCGCCCTATCCCTAGATAGCTATCCTCATCTCCAGGATTATGCTTTCTTTCCTCCCTCTCACCTGCCTGAAATACCAATGGAGGTCTCTGAAGGACGATGTTGAGAGAGGCTGAGGCCCTAGGCAGCCTTGGAGACCATGGGGTGATGGAAATGGAGTATTTCCATTGTTCTCAAGCCTTGGGAAATGGATCCTATAAAACAAGGCCCCAGTAATTTTTTATCCAAAAAGGGTGGGCCAGGAAGCTTTCCATTGGGACACAGTGTACAATCAACATGTCTGGTTTTCTTCCTTTCCAACTCCCAAATTCTGAGCTCCTTGCTTTTCAGCCTCCAGGTCCTTCCTCCTCCTCTTGAGCTCCAGAGCCATGTTTCCTATTTGGTGCTGGACCTCCCCATCTAGATGTCCCATAGGCATCTCCAGCTCAACCCATCCAATACAGAATCCAGGATCTCCATCTTTACACTCACTTCCTTAGTACTTTCCTATTGGGAGCATTACAGTCTTTGCAAGCAACAAGATTTGTGATCATAGAGTTTTAACGAAAGAAAGAAAAAAGCTTTTTATTAAGGGATTACTGTGTGCCAAGCACTGAGAACAAGGCCCTGTCCTCAAGAAGCTCCCATCCTGATAGGGGAGACAGGCCCCCTAGAGGAAGTTTTAGCTGTAAAGAGATGGAAGAGTCCAGGGTCCTTAAGGGTTGCAGCAAGGCAGAGGGTGGGGCATCTTCCCCATTGATGTGAGTGGTGGAAGGATTATATGTTCACTTTCCCTATGTAGTGGTTGAAGTGATAGCAGTGGCTTGACGGGTCTAACTCATTGACTCTCCCTCACAGGATCAGTTCCTTCAAGGCAGCTAGAGGGTGCTACAGTAGATCGAGTGCAGGAAGTCAGGAAGACCTGAGTTCATATTCAGCTTCAGACACTTACTAGCTGTGTGACCCTGGGCAAGTCACTTAACCTCTGTTTGCCTCAGTTTCCTCATTTGTAAAATGAGAGGGTTGACTCTATCATCTCTAAGGATCCTTCCAGCCCTAAATCTACAATCTGATCCTCACTGCCCATAGCCAATCAGTTGCCAAGTATTATCAGCTCCTCTTTCATAATATCTCATATCCATACATTTATTTATATGCGTATATGTGTCTACATGAACATACATATGTATATACATACATGTATGTACATATACATAAATACATGCCATATATGAATAATCGAGAGGAGGAAGACACTAGAATTGAGGAGGATGGGGGCGGTTTCTTTCATAAGATAACACTTTCACTGGGACACCCATAGGATCCTTGATGTGGAGTTAGATCATTGGAGGCAAATTGAGTTCTCGTTTTATAGATGAGACAATTAGCAAACCCGGCTCACCCACACACACGCACACACACACACACACACATACACACACACAAATGTCATTGACATGGCTGGTATTTCAAAACAAGACTTGTCTAGTCAGTGGAAATTGACCATAAAAACCATAGTTCTAGACACCAAAGGGTTTTAAGGTTATAGACTGAGAGTTTAAAAGACTTGAAAGTCCTCTTTGCTAACTATAGGGTTAGAGATCTAGAGGTGGAAAGGATCTCAGAGTCCAAGTCCAACCCCCTCATTTTACAAATGGGGAAACTGAGGCCCAGAAGTGGGTAAATGACTTGCCCAAGATCATAGAGGTATTAAACATCAGAGTTTGGACTTGAATCCAGGTTCTCAGACTCCAAATTCAACACCTTGAGTTTCATGACAGGATCTAGGCTTAGAAGGAACCGATTAAGGCATACTCACAGCATCAACCAAAATAATATCTGACATTTAGATAGCTCTTTAAAGTATAAGAAGCACTTTATATCCATCTCATTGGCAAGAACCCTTTGAGATGAGGTTATTGTTGTCCCATTGTAAGACGAGTAAACTGAGGCTCAAATTGCCCAGGGTCGAAGTTTGATTACTTTTCACCTTCTCTATATTTATCTTATATATGTCCCGTATTTCTTTACACATCTCCTCCCATTAGAAAGTGACCTACTTGAGGACAAAAAATGTCTTTGTCTTTCTTTGTATCCCCAGTGCTTGACATATAGTAGGCACATAATTAATGCTTGTTGACTGACTGATTGATTTCAGTCTCCTGACTTTTGATTCAGAGCACATATCTTCACCTAAGGCTGAGCAGTCCTGATACCAAGTCTAATATGTCACAGAAGGATGGGGATAGCTTGGGCTCTGTAATTCTCATTTGAATAGGCTCTTGGTCTTCCCAAATGGGGTTTCACAAATCACTTCTGTGGGGTCTTCCAGAAGAAAAAAAAAGCCACCCAGCCACCACCCCTGCGATTATCGCTGACATCACCAGTATTTGAGTCACAAGACTTGTCTAGTCAGTGGAAACTGGCAAAGGAAAAAGCGTGTGGTGAACTTGGAGAGGCAAGGCAGAGTTTTGTCGTTAATAAGAAACATGTTTATGGGAAGCAAAGCCATTCACCAGGATGGAGTGGGAGGCTGCAGATGGAAGGAGGGGTACGGGCCAATTCTCAGGCTGCTGGGTGGAAATACAGACAAGAGATTTTGAAAGAATTGTTCAGTAATTTGAAAGAAATTCTCTGGGGCCCAAGGAGTTATTTTATTTGAATTTTGTTCTAACAAAATGAATATAAAGTTTAAAAAGTGTCCACCTCATCCTAGACCCTAGCAGATATTCCCCACCACCATAAAGCAAGTGCCACAGATTCTCAAGACCATGAATCTTTAATCTATAACATCCTAACTCTCAGAGATTCCAGTCTCAGAATCACAGAATCTTGGAACCTGAAGAACACTAGGTCCAGCCAGACTAGAAAGAGAGACCCTTCTATGACATCCCCATTTTGGAAGAAGATATCTGAATGGGAAGTTCCTTTTGTCAGCAAGTCTACCCTTACTCAGTATTCAAATCAGTCATTGCCACTGTGATATCCGCCCCTTGTTTGGGGTTTTGCCTAGGACCCCAGCACAAGTACTTACTTCTGCTTTGCTTTGGGTGGTGATTATTTTTAGTGTATCTTCAATGAAAAATTTTTTTTGAAATATTATAATTAATGCAAATTTCTTTCACTTAATGAAAAAAGAAATTTAAATTTGTGATTTACCACCTCACATATACCACTGTACCTATTCTTGATAGATAGATAGATACATATAGGTGTGTGTGTATACATACATACATATATACATATATATACACACATGTACATACACATAGATGTACAAGAACTGTTTAACTGTATAGGAGGAAGGAGAATATTAGAAAATTGGTGATTTTGCATTTTCTACATTATTAAATAAAAACTGTCCTTTATGTGTTATACATTGTAACCATGGCTGCTTGTATGAGAACTAGGGACCTGGGAAGATTCCTCTAGCAACTACCTAATTCACTCCATATAATAGCAATTTTCTGTCCTCAGTGCTTTCCCCAGTATCCTGGATGCCCTACAAGGAGTTCACGGTAATTTAGGTCCTTGATAGGTTAACACTCCTGACCAACATGCTTACGTGAGGATTCAGACCTTCCTTTGCCAGGTGAGTCCAGGACTCCTATCCATTCCCAACAAATAACTGTACAAAATTCTTTGGGCTTGACCTCCTCACTTTATAAATAAGAAAATTACATCCCAAGGAGGGTAAGTGACTTGCTCATGATCACACAACTAGCCAGTGTCTGAGGTTGGCTTTTAACCTGATTCCTCTTGACTTCAGGTCCAGCTCCCCATCCCTTCCACCATGATGCCTCTTATAGGCTCTAGAAATAGTACATATGATGACTAACTTCTAATACAGATGGATCATCTCTATCTATGAAGGCCAAGAAGAGTATGTCTAATCCCTCTTCCATGTGACCTTTCAAATATTTAAAGGCAATTGACATGATCCCAAACCACAAGCCATCTGGAGACTGAATTACATGACATTAGATGTGAAGTCAACATGGAAAACTGGGAAAATAAAACAGCAAATTCCTTATCCACAAATACAACCATCAGACCATCCTTCCTTCATCTCCATTTTGAAGTTCTGAAGTATGACTTGGCTGAATTCTTAAACAATTCCGTTCAGATCTTAGAAGACCAGAGGGAAGAAGGAATGGAACTATGATAGAGACTGAGGACATGGTGAGACCTGAAAGAATCAAAATCAGGAAGAAGGAAATATGGAATGACCTTCCTCACTCTGTAATTCCCCAGAATGGGGGAGGATTCAGGGAAGGGAAGAGGAGTGAGTCCTTTGGGGTTCAGGATCAAAGAAAGTGGTAAAAAAGCATGAGGAAATGGATTTGAATCCCTCAAGGATCTATGATTTTGTCAGCATCCCAGTTTAATGCAGGTCACCAATGGGAAAGCTTTGTGGCATGATGGAAAAGATGTCGGATCTGGAGTCAGGGAACTTCCAAGGAATCCTGACTCTCATGCTTGCTACCTATGTGGCCATGGACAGGTCACTTAATCATGCTGAGCCTGTTTCCTCTTTTGTAAAATAAAGGTGTTAGACTCAGTGACCTCTAAGATCCTTTCTAGAAATGTGGCCCTATAATCTTTTTATGGCAGAGAATAGATAGGTGTTGCTAAAGCCCAAAATCCATCACCCTGTTGCTCAACTAGGGGTGAACTTAGCTCTGCTGGTGGTTGAATGACTCACATCCAGACTGTTAGCAGGCCTAGACTTGCAGTCTTTCCAAACTGTAGTCCATTGGCATGGTCTTGGAGAACTTGGGGTCATTCCATATTACAAGATCTTCAGTAGAAGTCTGAAAAAATACAGCAGAGAAGGTGGGAAATGTATGTATGTAGAGGTCATACATAAGGCCATTGATTTAGGACTGCATGGAACCCAAAAGCTCATCTCTTCCAACACTCTCATATTACACATGAGGAAACTGAGACTCAGTGAAATTAAGTGATTTTCCCTAAGTCACCCACCTGGTAAATGGCAGAGTAAGAATTCCATCCCAACTTTCTTGACTCCAAGTATGGTGGTTTGTCTAGTCCACAATGCTGATGAAGCCAAGATGGTGGACATGGTGCAGTGGTCCCATGCTGAACAAGGATGGAGAGAAACTAATCAGGCCTGGCCTTCCCAAGACTTAAACACCTACATCAGCCTGCCCAGTAACTATCAAATTGTCAACAAGCATAACTCTTAAACACTGGGGATCGAAAGAAAGGCAAAAAACAGTCCCTGTCCTTAAGAAGCACACACTAATGAAGGAAGCAACATAGACATGATGATATACTTCCATGATAATACATACATAAAGGAGACTGCATTAGCAGGACAGGAGGTGAGAAAAGGCCTGCTGGTGCTGAGATCTGAACTGATTCAAAGGAAGTCTTTGCACCTGCAGCCTTCAGTCTCTGTTCTATGCACGAAAACAGTCCCAGTGGAATGATGACAAAGGATCTTAGGATCAGGAAGTTGGCACTGGAAGGAAGTGTAAGGCCCTCAAGTCCATTCCTCTTGTCTTGGAGATGAGGAAACCAAAGCACAGAAAGGGAGAGCCACTTTCTCAAAGTCACATCCAATAAATGGCAATGGCAGGTTTCAGGGCCCTTTGATTTTCTTTCTATTGTAGTCACTGGTCTCCCAACAGGGCCTTCCGTGTTCCTTCTACCCTCTCCTCTGCTTTATAGATATCCTCCTTCCTTCCCTCCATTCCCCACTCAGCCAGCAATGGTATGTCACAAAGGCTGGGTCAGACCATGTCTCTCCCCTGCTAAATTAGTGGTTCCCCGTCAGTAGGACAATCAAATCAGTTTGGGATTTCAAGCCCTGACAACCAGGCTCTTCTCTATTCTCTATTCCCCTCCAGTGGAGGACAGTCTAGAGATACCAGCTTCCTTCTATTCCTCATACAAGACCTTCCATCTTCAGACTCTATGTTTCCACTGGTCAGCTCCCACTCCTGGAAGGCTCTCCCTTCTCAGCTTTTCCTCCTGGCTTCCTTCAAGATGAGTTCAAATCCAGCTTTTGGAAGGAGCCCTTTCTCTGTCTCCCTCAGCTCCTGCTGCCTAGTGTTAGTGTCTGACCTCAGCATTGGAAGGGGCTTCATCTAGGCTATCATTCTCATTTTAAAGATGAAGAAACTGCAGTCCAGAGAGATTAATGCCATACATGCAAGGCACTTATGGAATCACTCATTTATAGCTGGAAGGGACCTCAAAGGAACTCTTTCCTTTTATGAACGAGGAAACTGAGGCCCATGGAGGAGTTATCACTGAACCAACGTCAAAGAGGCAGGAAGCATCAAAGTCAGGATTTAAGCCCCTGACTGGATTCCAAGCCAAGTCCTTAGCTGTCCAAACCAGTTTTCCTCATATGCAGGTTAAGGGAAGATATTCTAAACTTTGCTTAGTTTTCTCTTCCAGTTTTTTTAATTTGTTCTTCACAAATAGGTAGAGGAAGAAATAGGAAAAATGGTTCAGCTCTTTCCCTTCCTTACCAAATTATCCTTTGAAACCCCCAAATCATTTTAAAATTCATTTTAATTCTTCTATGAAACATGACTAATGTGAAAAGTGTTAAATAAGAACGTATGTGTAGAACCCATATCAGATTGCCTGCCATCCAGGGAGAGAGGAGAGAGAGAGGGGAAGAAAATCTAAGACTTATGGACGTGATTGTAGAAAACTGAAAACAAATAAATTAATAAGAATTTTTTTAAAAAAGAAGCCCCCAAATCCTTCTGTTTTGTTTCATATTAAACTGCTTTCTAAGTGGTTTAAACAATAGATATTTCTGCTACAGTTTTCATTGATTTAATAGGGTGTAAATTTGCTGAGAATTTGGAAGGAGACATCAGTATTGAGACATTTTTAAAGGGTGTGCATTTCCAAGGAAAATCCTACTCCTCCTCAGACTGTCTGCTTCTCAGTGGTGTAAGGAAATCTGGGTGGAGGTCATCCCTTCTGGCCTCTAGCTCGGTCATCTGGTTCATGCGCTCTATGTGCAGTCGGAGACAGACTGCCATCAGAAGCAGCTCTGAGCTTTTCTCTTCCCTCCCAGATGCCAGATGCTGAATGGTTCTCTGTAGGAATTCACCCCTGGCCCCTGAATAATGCTTCTGATATTGTGTCTGTTGTATCAGTCTGTCTCCCTCCCTGTGAGTTTTCCTGAATTATCAAGGACAACTTAGATGAAGAGATGGGTGGCCAGAAGGTAGGGACAGCAGCTGCCTCAATGACTCCTCCAGTAGCAGGGGTGTGGATGGTCTGGGAGAGAGACAGCCTGGCCATCTCCAGATCTTTGACTGGAGTCTCATGAACTGTTGCACTAAGAACAATGGGCTTGATTTGGAATCCAGATACATGGATGAAATGTTGATCCAGAACCATAGGAAGAGGCAGATTTGTGCTTGATGTCAGCAAAAAAATGTTTTAATGGTCAGGTCTGTTCCAAAGTGCCATGGGATACCTCAGGAGGGGCTGGGCTCCCCCTCGGTGCTCTTCAAACCAAGGCTAGATGGTCACATCTGGAGGCACTTCAGGGAGGATTGTTGGTCTATTAGGTTGGGCTTAGAGGTCACTGAGGCACCTTCCAGTTTCCAAATTCTGTAGTCCTGTAGCAGAAGAGTAGGGATGATCCCACCTTTGTCTTTGTAGCCTCATGTCCAGCAATTAGTAAGCACTTATTGAATGCTTACAGATTGATTGACTGTACATATGTTATCCACTCCACCCCAGATCCCAGCATAAGCAAGGTCTATCTCACCTTCGTCTGTATCTTCAGTACCTGGTAGAGTGCCTGACCCATAGTAGGCACTTTATACTTGTTGCTTGTTGATTGACTGTGAGATCAGAAATGCTAACATTACCCAGGTAGTCGCACACTGAAGCGTCATCTCTCTGTACAGGGAGATAGGCTGTGGTGTGAGGGGAACAGCAGAAGAAGCCCTCTTTCCTGCTAGCACCTCTCTCACCAACTTTGGCCAGTAGGTACAATGGGTCAACATGTTCTGAGTTTTACTTTTCTTCAGTTCACCTGGAGGGGACAGGGCATTACAGTCATGGGCAACTCTCCCATGCAAATCTGCTCATCCCTTCCTTACATTTACCCTTATCCAATACAAGACCATTGAGGGCCGTTGCTTAAAATGTGCATGTGTTATCTGGGACTGGCAACATATCAAATTACTACAAATCATTGATATTTTTGGAGCCATATGTTTCTCTAGGGAAGGCTAGCTTACAGTCAGGAAGGCCTGGGTTTGAGGACCAATCTGATACGACTAGCAGGGTGACAGTAGACAAGTCACTGAACTCCAGGAAACTTCTATGAGACTGTGACTTGCACACAAGTTCCTGATCCCCCCTTCTCCACCCCTATAAAAAATTATGCACATACTTACATGTGTTCACATTTTCTCTTCCATTGGGATGTAAGCTTCTTGAGGGCAGGAGCTATTTCATTGTCTGTCTTTGAAGACTAGTGCCTCAGTACCGTGCCTGGCACATGGCAAGTGTTCAATAAATGTTTATTGACCAACTAATAGTGTGGCTTGTCTAGGGTCACCCACTTATCAAGGGTTTGGGGCAAGATTCAAACTCAAGTCCTGCTGACTTCCCACACTCTACCCCCTACACTCACCATGCTCACTTCTTGGAAGAGGACCAGAATATTTGGGTGGAATGGGACAATAAGTAAAGTCTGTTACATAGAGAACTGGGGAGGATTCTGGGCCCTGAGTGTGGCCAGGCTGCTTCCAGACTGTAATAGACCCAAGAATTTTCCAGTTCTTCTCCTCTTTGTAAATCAAGTGATTTATCTTTTCAATGACCGTTAGAGTGGTCAGTCAGTGGTCAACATGTTTCCATAGAAAGGTTGGAAATCATTCTGATGCTAGACTTCTTGAAGAGTCATGCTCCCCCTCTCTGAAGGGTTCCATGGAGACCTCCAACTTTCTAAGGCTAAGCCACTGGCCAGGGGAGGATTTCTGCCCTCAATAAATGTGGTTCTTATGAATCACCCATTTCCCAGCTATTCCTCATTCTCTTAAGAATGATCTGGAAAGGTTTTCTCTCTTCTAGGCACATCCGTGAGAAGATGGAAAACAATATCCCAACTTGCAAATCAAAAACATGCTTCTGTATTAAGAAATCCCCTTCAGCCATTTCCCAGGGTTTAATTAGCTAACAAAGGTAATTTTAGCCTAAAAAAATCCTTGTTAGGAAAAAAATAATTAATCTCAGCCCAGGCTCCCCTCTCAGTCTTGAGTTTTGCTAAATGGTCCAACAAGTTACTTTAAAGTTTATGTGACCCATGGATGTCATTTTGGTTCAGACAATCTCCTAGCTTGAAATGGAAACACTCTTTTGTTCTGCTCTTACAAAGTTCCAACTACATGCCAGGCACATTCCTAGAGATTACCTGAACCATTCGTTTAGTTAGCAGGCCTGGGTTCAAACCCTAACTCAGTGATTTTCTTATTCTGTGGCTTTGGGTAAACCATTTAATTGGGGTTAGGGGTAGGGACCCTCAGTTTCCTTAACCATACATAAGAAGACTGGACTAGATGACTTCCTTCCTACTCTAAGTCTGTGACCTGGCAACCTGGTGTTTTGCAAGAAGACAAGGCTTGGTTTATTTTAGATTATTTTCAGTTGAATTGATCAGTTTTGTTTGTGTTTCAAACTGTAGGAAGGAAGAACGATATTGGTGACTGCAGACCTTCTGAAGGACTAAAATGAGGGCCATTCTGATGTGTGGGCCATGGAGGGGACCTTATAACATATACATATATGTGTATGTGTATGTACACAAACATATACAAATACATGTATGTGTACCCATATGTGTGTATATATATTTGTGTGTGTGTGTGTATATAAAATGTCTTCCATTGCTATGGATTCTACTAGATGGATAGGGTGGGGGGAAGGAGAAAGAATTCTAAACATGTCCCTGGTAGACAGAGCTATCTTTCCAATTCTATAATCTCAGTGTTGAGCCAGGGCCATCTGGATTCTTCAATGGCTACAGGGCTATGCTCCCTGGGCTGTGCTCACTGAGTTTGGCTGCTGGTGAACTCTGGTCAAGACTCCAGTTCCTGGACCTTTGATTCTTCTGACCATTGGAAGTTTGCAAAGTTGCAGCCTCATCCTTCACTCACCTACATCCTTTCATCTAAGAGCAGGAAAGAAGAAAACACAACAGGGACAGAAAACCAAAAGGCCCAGATATTCAAGGTCACCAAGAGGCCCCGGTGAAGATACCTGTGTTTGAGATCTTTCTCGCACCTGGGAGCTTAGAGCTCATCTTCCCTCAAGCACCTCCAGGCAAAGAGCCATCAGTTGGGGCCAATGGAACCTTGTGGATGCCCTCTGTTCTCTCTCTGCAGCTCCTCTGTGAGAAGAGGGGAAACATTCATTGAATCCTAGAGGACACTCTGAGACATGGAGCAGGATTCCTCCATCATTCTTCATCCCACATTTCCAGAAGCATTTCCTCCATGCTCCCAGGCCTGGCCCTCATCACATTTAAATTTGACGCTCAAATGCAAGTCACTCTCAACTCCACAAGCATTTGCAAAGTGACTACTATGTGCTAGGCTCTGTGTTAGGGACGCAGAAATAAAAAAGAAACAGAAGGCCCCTTCTCTCAAGGAGCTTATGTTCTATTGAGGGGAAACAGCAGGTACAAAGATGAATAAATGTAACATTTATATGTATATGTATATATACACACTTACATAAATATACATATATATAGAAAATAAAAAGAAGAAATATGTGTGCAAATATATGTCTATTAAATACAAATTATTTTGGAGAATGGGGAGCATTAACAGCAGGGGGATCAGAAAAGGCTTCATGTGGATGCAGGGGCAGCTAGGTGGTGCAGTGGATAGAGCACCAGTGCAGGAGTCAAGAGGACCTGAGTTCAAATCTCACCTCAGACACTTGACACTCACTAGCTGTGTGACCTTGGGCAAGTCACTTAACCCCGATTGCCTCATCTTGGGTCATCTCCTGTCATCCTGATGAATATCTGGTCACTGGATTCATATGGCTCTGGAGGAGAAGTGAGGCTGGTGACCTGCACAGCCCTCCCTCACTTAAAACAAAGTCAAGTGCAAGTCATGTCATTATTTCTCTGATGGCATGGTCTTCTTTGGCAATGAAGGAGGAACACGCACATGTGGGTGCAGCACTTGAAGCATCCTTAGATCCCTTAAGGGGATATGGACTGTTTAGGGAGTTCAAGCACCTCTGGTGGGAGGGCTACTCCTCCACCTTTGGTGTCCATCTGATTCACCCAACTCTCACCTGTGGCCCCAAGAAGCTGTAATAGGCACAGGGGTCACACCTTAGCAAACCATTTTGGCAGATGGGCCAAACCTGGTTAGGGTAACTGAGGGGCTTCAAATCCATGGATGAGTTAGGGGGGTGTCCACTCTAAGCATGTGAGGATTTCCCCAGGCAGAATGGACAGATGACAATAATTTGTTCCAACACCCACCAACTTGGCTAAAGCCGGTACTATGGAGAGCTTAGAGCTTGGACAGACATCAAAGACTCCAAGGTCATCAGCTCCATCCTAGTCATCACCAATTGTCTTGATTTTTGTCCTGTTACTAGACTTTATTGACTCTGGAAGAGAGAGTGAGGCTGATGACTTTGTGCAAATCTGCCTCTCTGAAATCCAGTTCATGGACAAAGCAAGACATGACCAGACCTCCCCCCCCCCCCCCGCCCCCCGCCAGCCTTTTCATTGCTTCTTTTCAAAAAACAGAAGATGAACAACAAATCCTTAAGGTAGAGGTGTCGGTCATTCCTGACTCAGCCTTTAACACTCTGGGTCAGAGTGGGGAACCATATTAAATTGTAAATTAGATTGTGAACCTGATTAACATGCAATTGGGCAATATTATAAAACTAAATAGAACATAGATAGAACAATATAATAGAACATAGATAATGTTAATATGTGGTTTTCTAGGTTGATATGGGGCTATCAGGAATCCTTATGCATCATGTTGAGGCTCTAGTTTCTATTTTAGTTTTCTAACACTGCCTTAAAGGAACAAGAAATTCCATGTGTTTTGCGGGGGGAAGGAGGAAATGAAGAATGTTACAGGAATGGAGGGGATGCCCTTTATAAAGACAGAGAGGCAGGAGATGGGGTGTCTAGTATGAGAAATAGTACTAGACATTCCTTTTGGCTGAAATGTCAAGGACATGAGGGGGAGTACAGTGAAATCAGTCTGGAAAGACAAGCAGAGCCAGATGGTGGGGATTTTAAATGTCTAACTAAGGAGTTTGTATTTTACCCTAAAGGCAATAGAGAGCCCTATCAGTCTCTTGAGCAGGGGAGTGATGCATTTAGACTTTCTTCAGGGATGTTACTTCAGCAGCCAAATGAAGCATGGATTTTGAGCTCTGAATGGTCCTATGGGGTTCACTAATACATTTCATACAGCACGGGTTACACGGGGCAAGAGAATTACATCTGCAGTTTTTGGTTCAAAACCATTCATTCTTATCATGTTCATTTATGTCAATAGTGACAGGAGAGCATATGTGGCCCAGTTCAGAATCTCTTGAATCTCACGTCTCTTCATTACCCAAAGCCCTCCCCACCCCCACCTAACACATGCCCAGTGTGGTTTGAATTATCTTTTCAGGGAGGGGGTCCAGGGTATGCAGCCCTTTGTTCTAGAAAAGGACCTAAGAGGATTCTTGGATATGAATAACCCCTAGTGGCATTTTGCAATAGCCAAGTCCCAACACACTAGAGACAGGAGGATTAAATTTCCCCCAAAATTCACACAGATTGAAAAATGAAGGAGAAAATTTGGCCCTGGGGTTTTTGTGCTTTGCCAAATGCCAAACAATTTAATTCTGAAGCTCTGCCTGTTCCAGAAACCCACAGATCCCTAGACTTACTCATCCCTGGGTCTCCTGGGGGAATGCTAATGGGGTGGGAGATGTGAGTAACTTCTTTTCCCTTCAGGAGCTGTTGGACCAGAAAGGCAGCAAGCTCAGGGCCAGAAGCTCAGGCTCAAGCTCTGTCCTTTGACAAGGGTTAATTTTCAGCTTGATCTGCTTATCCCTCAAGGGAAGAACTGGGGACAGTGAGTGGGTGTTGGTTGAAAATGTGTGATTTCACAGTCACTTCGGACTTGAAAAAATGAGAACCTTGTATGGAATCAATGGTGCTGTCAACTTTTGTGGAGTCATTAGACACCAATTCTGGAAGTGTCTCCAAAGTTTGATGGATTAAAGATTGGGACCAGGTACAGACTGTTCTAAAATAGGAAAACAATCAATAAAATAAATTATATCAAAAAGAAAAAATAAGATCGCATGATTTTATTATTAGATTCAAAGAAAGCTTTTGATATGATAAAGCATTCATGTATGTGAACTCTATTAACACCCAGGACTAAAACTGCCATTCCTTGTAAGACAGGCAGAATCTTTTTTTAAAAAATGTTTAAACTTAAATACCAAACTTAAACAGCAAAAACAAACATTTTCATACTCATAGCAGGGCACAAAAGGTAGATTGTGTGTGAACTATGGATTTCCATTTCATTGTGGAGTACGTAATCAATTCCATACATTATTCACAAAACAGTTCTTATTTGTGCTTCCTTCTATAGGATTATTCTTAATATAAGTGTATATTTAGAATGGGGATAAATGTTGTCTTATATGGGATTGAAAAACTCAGTATCCCATCTATCAAGCAGGGGAAGGATTGTCTCAATAATAATTTGAATGAAAAAGAGCTGGAGGGTCTCAGTAGACTGAAAACTCAAGGTGAGTTAAGAGTGTGTCGTTTCAGGCAGAAAAGCTGGTGTAATCATTTATAGTATTAAGGGAAGCACAGACCAGAATAAGGAGGTGACATTTCTGATGTCCTCTGCCTTGGTGAAACCATACCTGGAGTCCTGAGTTCATTTCTGGGCACCACAGTTTAGGAAAGTTACCAATAAACTGGGTGGTGTCCAGAGGAAGATCACCAGCATGGTGAAGTGCCTTGAAATAATGCTGTATGAGGGTCAATGGAATGAACTGTGGATGTTGATTCTATGAAAGCAAAGACCAGGAGCTGGAACGTCAGGGGGAGAACAGCAGTGTCTTCAAGTATTTGAAGGGCTGTCTCTTGAAAGAACTAGGCACATGCCTGGCCCCATAGTAGGTGCTTAATAGATGTTTGCTGATTAATGGATTGATTCCACTCAGACTGGGATTCACATCTGGAATTTGCTCATTTGTGATTTGATAGTACTAAATAAATTAAAGGTAAAGCAGCCATTTATATAGCAAATGATGCCATGAGTTTTATAGGCATAATTAATTGCATTCTGATCTCCTCTGCTCAGAGACTTGAATGTGGAATTTTATATATATATATAACATATACAGACATATATGTATGTGTATGCATATATACACTTATAAAATATTATGTGTACAATTGTACATATACTAATATATTATAGTAAAAGTAATAGTTGGCTTTTATAAGGCCTTTTAAAGTTTACAAAGTTCTTTACAAACAATTCATCTGATCTTCTAATAACCCTTTGGAGACACTATTACTATCTCCATTTTGCATATGAGGAAACTGAGGTCCAGAGAAGTTCTTGTCCATGAATAAGGGTCAGAGACAGGATCTGAATCTAGGTCTTCCTTACTACAAATCCAATCCCCACGCTGCTTCAGTTCTTAAACAAATAGCAAAAACAGGCTAAGAAAATAGTAACCAATGGTAGGAACTAGACAGGGGCACTTCAAAGTGTATAGGTTTTATTTTTCTTTCACTCATGCCTTAAATGATATCTTATATCCTATAGCTCACCATAGAGAAGTTAAATTATTTGTTTCAGGCCATGGCTAGTCTGTGGCTATCAGGATACAGCAGAGCCCTCCTTCCTTTTGGCGGAGGATCTTTCTGTTGCACTACTATGTTTTTACCTCTGGTGGACAGATAGTTAAATTGCTTTGCAAGATCAGAATGGTAAAGTGTAATTCAAATGTGCCCAGTTGGTGTTCACACTCTCATCTGAGACAATACATAAGGGATTTTAGAGGTGTCCAGTTCTCCTGCTTCATCAGTATAGAAATGCTGCACAAATATTTTTCCTTCATACTGTATATTATAGACCTGTAGAGTGGCCAAGTCAGCACTGCTATGGGGCAGCCAGGAAACCTGATGCAATCTGGGGCTGCTTGAAGAGGGGACAGAGCTACCAGACTGAGAAAGGACTAGTTCCTCTCTCCTTTGACCTGGTTTGACTTCATTTGAAGTCTTGTGTTCAGCTCTGGGCACCATAGCCTAGCAAGGACATTGGAGAGTGTCCAAAGGAAGCCAGCCAGAAAGGTGTAGGGACTTATGGCCATGCCATCAGAAGACTGGCTGGAAGAAGTGGACATGTTTAGTCTGGAGAAGAATGTGGGAGGAGGATGCTGTCTGTCTTCAAGGACTTGAAGGCCTATCTTGTAGAATGTGGATTAGATTTATTCTGGTTGGCCCCAGAGGAGCCATCAATGGGATTTCCAAAGAGTCCTTGGTGTTAGGAAAATTGTCCTAAGCATGAGAGCTGTCCTATAGGGAAATGGGAAATCATGGGAGGAGTGTTCTTCCTCTCCTTGAGGGTCTTCAGCCCAAGATGGGTGACTGATTGTTGGGTATGTGGCAGTGGGGACTCTGTTCATAGGTAGGCTGACTACAGGGTCACTAAGGGCCTTCCAACTCTCCAGTACCATTAGTCTGGACTTAGGCAGGGCCTCAGAGAGTGGCTAGCCCAGCCTCTTCCCTCATTCATAGATTAAAAGAATGAGAGGAAGGGAATAGAGAAGTAGGAAACAGAAGTAGATTTAGAACCAAGGTCTTCTGATGTTCATTTGGCTTTCATCACTCAGAGACTGAATCCTGGAAGGGACTTCAGAGATCATTGGATCTAATCCCTTTTATTTTACAGAGCAGGAAACTGAGACTAAGAGAGGGAGAATGACATGCCCAGGGTCACACAGAAAGCAGCAAAGCCTAGATTTGAACCCAGGAAAGTGGAACTCTCTTCAGTGCTTCTAAAAGCACTCCAGATTCAATTTATTTAAATATATTCAATCACACCATCCTGCTAAAGGCTTATTCCAATGTCCCATTGAATTTATAGTTGACTTTAGGTAAGACAAGAATGGAGGAAACACCAAGGTTGTAGCACCAAGGTCTGTTACCCAACTTTGCCCCAGGCTAGCACTACTAGAAAGAGTGGGAGAGTAACAAGGACGTCAGTCTCAGCAGTCCCATGTTTCCTGCCTATCTAATCTTGATCATCTCAGAATAGATAAGATAAACACGTGGTCGCCTCTCTGTTCCTTGGGACCATCCAAAGTACAAGCCCTTAGATGCAAGCCAGAAGAAGAAAACCTCACAAATCAGGAAACCATCCTGGCCACATCTCCCAAATTCCAGGACCAGTGCTCAGAGCAGTGAAAGCCAGGGCATGAGTTCAACATCCCCATTTGTGGCCCATAAAGTAAAGAACAAAATGTTAGAGAGAAGAGGAAGGGAGGGACCTGAAGGGAGGCACATTTCCTAGGTCACTAATAATAGAATTGTGATATTCACCATTAAATTTTTATTTTCTTCATTGGAAACTGACCAGATGTAGCATTCTAAGTGACCAGGACAAGAGAGTATTTCCTCACGGATCCTACAGAAATAAGTCAATGGAGACATGAGAAAAAGAGGGGAACAGTCTTGCTAATGATTATCCAACATCTTGGTTTCTTCCAAAAATAACTTTTCCTTTCCATGTGAAATTAACCAACTTCCAACTTTGAAGAAGACGAAAGTACTCAAAGACCTTGGGAAGTGACGTTATCTTCTAAAATTAAAGAAAGGTAAAGAGGTATCGATCTTATCTCTCCAGTTCTTAAGCAAACAAATAAACATGGAAGAGAAATGACTGGGAATTGGACCCAGGTCCCCAGTCATGGGTTTTGTGTCCTGGTCTTCAAGAATGCCACCTTCTGCACAGCCTTTCAGGACAACAGATGTCAATTTTGAATGATACTTGCTTTGATCCATCAACTTTCAATCAATAAGGACTCATTAAGCTCCCACTGTGTGCCAGCTACTGTGCTAGTCACTGCAGATACCAAAAAAAAAAAAGAGGAAAGTCCATGCCCTAAAGAGACTTTCATTCTATCAGGGGAAGGAAGAAGTACATGTATAAAATATGCATAAATAGAAACAAGGTCATTTCAGAGAGAGGCAAATGGCAGCAGCAATCACTAGAGGAGATTGGGAAGGACTTCATGTAGAAAGTCACATGAGAATGAACTTGAAAAGAAGCCAGAGAGTCAGAGGTGGAGCTGAGGAGGGTTGCACTCTAGGCTCAGAGGACAGGCAACATAAAGACATGGAACTGTGTAGGGGAAATAGTAAGGAGGTCAGTTGGGTTAGACCATAAAGTAGTTGAAGGTGAATGCTTACAATAAACTTTGGAAGGTAGGCTGAGAGCAGACCATGAAGAGCTTTAAAAACCAGAGAAGTTTTTATTTGAGGGAGATACTAGAGTCTCTTGATTCCGGGAGTTATGGGATCAGACACCCACAATGTTGTTCAAAAAATGATTGAAATTTCAAGGCATGGAGTCATTACTTTTCACCACTTCAATAGCAAGCAACAAATTTTGCAAACAGCCAAGGCAGCCTGTGTAAGGTATATGAGGAAGCAGGAAATAGAATATCATGTACATGGCAATGACAAGCAGGAAATAATGAAATCCAAGGGTACTTACAAGGCCCCTCCATGTAAAATTAGAGCATTGGGGCCATTAATTTTTGGTGTTTCCTCTCTGTCTTCTAAGTTCTTCCCTTTTCCCCTTCCAGGCCTAGACAACCACAGGCCCCACCTGCCTAGAGCTTCCCTAGGACCTGTCCTTTCTACTAAAGCCACACACACTTTTCCAATGAAACCCTATTACTCAAAATTTACTACACATTTATTCCACTTCCTCTAAGCCCTGCTCTACTGCTCATCTGATAAGTGAATCCCCCAACAAGAAAGTTGTCTTCCTTCTCTTGGCAAGATTTCCCCCTCAGAGAGTTGTTTCTGATGCTTTTATACCTCCCTTTAAGGGCTCTGGCCTCTTTGACAAGCTCACCTTTTCCCTGGGCCCTAGAATTGTTGGGGGGGGGGAGTTTTCCAGGATCCTTTGTCTCACATCACACAGGTGTTTGTCTAAAGACCTTGACCTGAACTTCCAGCTTAAATAAATAGAGGAGGGAGACTTCCTGCTTTTCGTAGTCCTAACTGCCTTGCCCCATAGATCCAGGGAAAGGAATCATGGGAGAGGGGGTACATGAAATATTGCTCTAGAGACTAAAAATACTTTTTTGAGCAACATAAATGGTTCATTCAAACAACAAGTAGAAAATAACACCAGTGAAGGAACAGAAAAAGGAAGGAAAGGAGGAAGGAAGGAAAGAAGGGAGAAGAAGAGACAGAGACAATGAGAAAGACTCGAAAATGTACTTCTTTTTCACACTAAATGTGCTTACTCTCCTCTCAGAATTTTATTAGCTCATTCCTTTGTCTTTCTCTTGGGTCTGGCAGGGATTTTCTCCCTCTACATCTGGCCCCTGAACAAATGTCCTTTTAATCAGGACATTTTTTCCACTCTGGCTCTCCCAGGACACCTATCATCCCTTATCCTTTTGGCCCAGGTTATCCTTATCTCGTGTCCCCACCCTCATTCCCCTCTTCTGTGGCTCCTTCCTCCATAGCCTAAAACCTCATGAAGTGATCCCCAGCACTAAGCTGAAAAGCAGAGGTTGCCACTACCAGACCTGACAGATTTGTCTCCCATCTTATCTTCCCCAGCCCCTCACAGGCTTGGTGAATTCTTCAACTCAGATAGCACAGCGTGATCCTTCTTACAACACACATCTCCATAGTGCAATCATTCAGTTTCCTAGGGATTGCTGGGCTTTAACTCATCACTTTCTCCTCACTAGGAGAGGCACATTCTCTTGGACTAAGAAATGCCTTTTGAACTTCCTTCCCAGGTTTATTTTAGGCAGGCCATAATGCCATGGACTCAGTTTCTCTTTCAGTCAAAGCAGAACAACTCTTGGACATATCTTCTCTCTGGAGAAAATCTCTCTCTTCTCTGTTATCTAGGAGGTCATGTTGGCAAGTTATCTGAGAGAGGTTTTATTTTTTTTTTATTTAACTTTTAACATTTATTTTCACAAAATTTTGGGTTACAAATTTTCTCCCCTTTTGTCCCCTCCCCCCCAAACCCAAGCATTCTAATTGCCCCTGTGACCAATCTGCTCTCTCTTCTATCCTCCCTCTCTGCCCTTGTCTCCGTCTTCTCTTTTGTCCTGTAGGGCCAGATAGCTTTCTTTACCCCTTAACCTGTATTTCTTATTTCCTAGTGGTAAGAACATTACAGTTGATCCTAACACTTTGAGTTCCAACTTCTTTAGCTCCCTCCCTCCCCACCCCTTCCCTTTGGAGGACAAGCAATTCAATATAGGCCAAATCTGTGTAGTTTTGCAAATGATTTCCATACTAGTTGTGTTGTATAGGACTAACTATATTTCCCTCCATCCTATCCTGTCCCCCATTACTTCTATTCTCTTATGATCCTTTCCCTCCCCATGAGTGTCGACCTCGGATTGCATTCTCCTCCCCATGCCCTCCCCTCTATCCTCTCCCCCACCCTGCTTGTGCCCTTGTCCCCCACTCTCCTGTATTGTGAGATAGGTTTTCCTATCAAAATGAGTGTGCATTTTGTTCTTTCCTTTAGTGGAATGTGATGAGAGTAGACCTCATGTTTTTCTCTCACCTCCCCTCTTTATCCCTCCACTAATAAGTCTTTTGCTTGCCTCTTTTATGAGAGATAATTTGCCCCATTCAATTTCTCCCTTTCTCCTCCCAATATTTCTCTGAGAGAGGTTTTGTAGCTAGACAGATCTGGTTGTTTGTCAATGACAATGAAAATCTGGATTATAAACTCCTACACCAACTCAGGATGAATAATTAATATGACCCTTAGGTCCTCCCCAAGTACTTAGCATAGTCCTTCTCTGGGTCTCAATGGTGGAGACAATTAGAAGATCGTAGCTCATGGATCTGAAGATGAAAGGGACCTTATGTGGCTTGTGGTCCAATCTTCTTTTATGGAGGAGGAAAATGGGGCCCACAGAAAACTTATATTAGAGACCATAGGTTTGGATGTGGAGGAGGCAGATACTGCCTTTGGGAAAGCAGAGTTGGATTCTATTTAGCTCCTGGGTCCATGACTCCCCTCCATCACTGCTGGGAGGGCATCAAGGTCACAATGTATCTGGGGGGCCCTGTGCACCCACCTAACCTAGCTCCATCGTGGGAACAGCATCTGACATGCTCAGAATCAGACTCATCTCCCCAGAGCTCACTTAGGACTTTGCATACTCATCCAAGCCCCTCCACACAGAAAGACAGACAGTCAAAGACAGAAGTAGAGAGAAAAAGTATTTATCAAGTGCCTACTATGTGTCAGGCATTGTGTTAACTGCTGAGGATATAAAAACAAGCCAGCACAAGGCAGACGCTGTCCTCAAGGAACTTATGTTCAAATGTGGTGGGGAAATCAAGTCAAGCTAGAAAGGAAGGGGTTGGGTGCTTCCTCCACCTCCACCAAGGGCTTGATGTGAAAATGGTAGAGAAATGGTGCAGAGCCCTGGCTCTGGGCAAGAGAAAGGAAAGCCACTCGAAAAGCAGCTGGCTCTCCTAACTCCCTCCCTGAGTCTGCCATTTTAGCAAGGACCCAAGAGATGCCTTGCCTCACTCACTCTTGGGATGTCTCCTCCTTCTCTTTACCTGCTATGTGGCCTCCGGAAAGATCCCCTCCCACCCCCACCATCGCTTGGTGTATTGTCTTCTCCCAGTAGAATGTGAGGTCCTTAAAGACAAGGACTATTTTGGTTTTCCAGGGCAGTGCCTGTTATATATTAGAGTTTAATAAGTGTTCTTCCTTCCTCCCACCCTCTCTCTCTCCCTCCTTTTCTTCCTTCTTTCCTCCCCTCCCTCTCTTCCTTCTGTCCTTTCTTTCTTCTTTTCCTTCCTTCCTTCCTCTCTGTTTTCTCTCTTTCTTTTTCTTCCTTCCTTCTTCTTTTCTTTCAGCCTCTGTAATCTTTTTGCAGTCATCTGCCCTGTTCTAATTTCTCTTTATCTCCCAATGACTATAATGATAGTCATCATTTATACAGCCCTAGGGGTTTGCAAATCTCTTTATGGACAGTATCTCATGGAAACCTCACAAACACCCTGTGAAATAAGTAAATACAGGTATTATTATCCTCACTTTATTGATGAAGAAACAGAAATTCAGAGAAGTTAAGTCCTTTGCCCGTGGTTGCACAGCTTTTTCAGTGTCAGAATAGGAATTCAGACCCAGGTCTCACTACCTCTTCCTAGGGTAGGGCGCCCTCAGCAACAGCTGTAATTGTTTGTCATCACCCTTCTTTCCTCTCTCCTTTCTCCTCCTTACTTTGGTTCATCTGAAATACAACAGGTCACAGTGCCTTAAATGTGGCTCTGGGCCCTACTGGGATCAGGGGCATTTAGGGAATGGGGAATGGTTTTCCAACCCTGTAAGCCACCAAGTCCATAATCATACAATACAAACTCAAGCTTCAACCCATTCTTGGTTCTTGTTCAAGTGTCCCTGATTACCCCCTCTCCAAATCCTTCTCTAATTTAAAAGATTTAATTCTAAAACTTTCTCTATTTGTAAATGTTTCTGGTTCCAAACATCTGGATTAAGGTCTTCAATAGGCCTATGGAAATAATATAACAGAATAAAGGAGAACTAGGATGGAAGTCAGAGTTGTCTCTCTATTCTGGTGCCTCTTTTTAGGGATTACCAGAAGAAAAAGGAACTTGCCGAAGGTAGCACAAATGATCAGCATTGGAGGCAGGATTCAAACCTGGTTCCTTCTACCCCAGAGTCACTGGTCTTTCCATGCCTTTTCACTTCCCACCATTTTTTTTCTTCTTTATGATAGGAGAATATCATACAAACTACTTATGCCCCAAACAATGATTCAGCATAAAAATCTATGGTTTTTCATAATGTTGTTACAGTTATTTAGGGGGGAAGATTGACCTTTGGGAAAATGATGAAGCAAGCTCTTTTTGTCATGATGCAGTGTTCTGGGGAGCTGCCCTCCTCCCTCACCCAAGGAACTAGCTCATTACTGTGGCTACAAGAAGCCAACCTTTCCCTGTTTTATCTTTTCTATTCCTCCTCATGGTTGGTTATCATCAACCATAAATTCTCTTATCCATTTTCAGAGTGTAAAGGTACCTCCTAGTTCAACCCATAAATGAACAAAAAGTCCATCCATAGCATACAAAGTAACTGGTCATTGAGCCTTCACTAGACTCCAAGTGCCCACAAGGAGCTCACTATCTCCTGGGGCAGCCCATTCCCACGTCAGGGCAGTTTAGCTGCTTGAGAAATATAGGTTTGAGGGGTTTTATTTGTTTGTTTTTACCCACTATGCTTTCAAATCTAATTTTGCCTCTTTACAATTTCTACACCTCCCCTGGCTCTGCCCACTGGGGCTGAACCGAGGCAGCCCTTCAAATCCTGTAGACAGCTGTGATACTCCATCCTCAGTCTTCTCTTGTCACACTAAACATCTGCATGTCCTCTATCAGATCTCACCTCACACAAACACCAGGCCCTTTGTCACCCCGGCCACCTCTCATTGGACACACCCTCCAGCTTATCAATGCCTTTAGAAAACTGATGGGCAGAACTGATCCCTGGACAGAATGCAGTGGAATGGTCACTTCCTTATTCCCTGAGGCCATGCATCCTAAAGCACAGTCTTTTTGGTGACTTTATGCCCGTTGAGCTTGTGGACCACTAAAATCCCCAGCTCTTTCTCAGGCTTTTTCCTCAGAATTCTCTATTTTAAGCTCCCTCTCAGTCCTAACTTTGTTGGTTCTAAAGTCCCTCTCCCTCTAACATTCAGTGTTCTAAGGTCCCTCCCAACTCTGATATTCTCTAGTGCATTGGTTGTCTAGCTATATTTACCCTTTATTTTATTTACAAAATTGATTTTTTGCATCCTCGTATATGGCTGCATACATCCCCGTATATGGCTGCCTACATCCCCATTGGATTCCTTCCTCTTACCACTGACTCAGCGTCCTGGCCATTCTCATCTTTCTGTCTCCAGACTCCACCCTCCTGCCTTTCTAATTTCGTGTTTTGGGCAGACTCCGCAGAGATCTCACTTCTGACTTTTTTTCATAGTTGTTGATAAAAGTATTAGATTGTTCCAGGCCACCAAGCCCAATCTGGTGCTTTAAAGAAGACAACGGACATTCATTCAGTCTACACTGTCCTCTCTGTTACTCCATCATCACAATGACCCAGTGAGGCTGATTGGGCAGGTTCGTATTCTCATTTAATAACGGAGAAAAAGGACTCTCACAGCACTGAGGGGACTTGCCCAGAGTCAGAGCACGGTGCCCCGGACAAGATTGGAACCTGGACCTTTCCTGACTCCCCATTCCAGGCTTACTCTATCACTAGATGCTGTCACTAGGCAGTGAAATAATGCCCTGGACAGTTCTTTATGATGATAAAGTGTTTCTATAGATGAGCTATTGATTTTGAAGTAAGGCGCAGCTGCCATCCTCCAACCCTCTTCAAGAGCCCCCAACAGGGTCATTCCCAGGATCAAACATGTACAGCTGAAATAGACCTTTAAAGCTCATCTAACTAATCCCTCTCATTTTGTGGGTGGAGAAACCGAGTCAGGGGAGTTAAGTGATTTGCCTAAGGTCACGGAGGTATGAGGGATCAAGCAGACCTAGGAATCAAACCCAGGTCCTCAGACTCCAAGCACGCGACTGTTTCCCACACTCCAAAGCCCTTTGACTACAAACCTACAGTCCTTCCACTGCTGCACACCCAAGGGACCCTGTGATCCAGATGCCTCCCCTAGTGTCCCGTGGGCCGTCCCACCCCCCCTCACCCACCCGAGGCAGAGGTTCCCTGCCCTCGCATCCACTGCTCAGCTAGCCTCTTATCTCCTCCCCAGTCATAATTCCCTGCTTCCTGCACTATCTCTGCCTCAGTCCCAGCTGGAGGGCGAACCTGGGGGCTCCCTCTCTCCCCATCCAGGCTCTCCCTGCTGGGCTGCGGTTCATCTCGAGGATCACTTTTCAAAGTAGCTTCTGAATCGGGATGATTCAACTGCTCCTCTTGGGGCAGTAAATTTTCTCTGAGGACGGGGCTAAGGGAAGTTTTGTTTTTATTAAACATTCCTTTTAAGCTTTCGTCATTCTCCTGTGAAACCCGGCGCTCAGCTATCGGTGGGCAGGATCCTGAACATGGACTCAACAGGGAAAGGTGTTGCTCAATGCACGGGACCCTCAAATCAGAGCCTCCAGCTTTGGCTGCCCGGGGGTCAGCCCTCCTGACTCAGCAGACAATCTTTTGTGCTTCGGGACACGCGGATCGGGTCCCTGGTCAGCACAGACTATCCCAAGTTCCAGAGCGGAGCAGGACTCCGGGGCGGTCTAGTCCAGCCCTCGAGGGTCTACATGGACCTCGAAGCTGCAGGTTCCCCAACCCTGATTCTAGTGCATCTCTTCATTTTACAGGTAAAGAAACTGAGGTACAGGGAAGAACAGCGAACTGGCCAAGGTCACCTAGGTAGTGTCAGGCAAAATCTAAATCCAGTTCCTGTGATTCCATTCTCCAGAATTACTGTACTGCCCCACCTCCTTAAATATGGGGAAGATCCCTGGCCTCCTGTCCACACTGGGCTGAATCCCAGGTGGCCAGTGCATGTGGGGACAGAACTTTGGCTGCCTACCCATGTGAAGACAGGTCCCTAACACCTCTCTAGCTTCCTGTCTGTTTTCTGCTCAGATCCCTGACTCCTCACTCCCTCCCACTTCTCTCTTGTCCCACAGGTGTCCTTGACAACTTGGTCACAAGGATCTCCACTAACACAAGGTAACACAAGAGGTGGCCAGTACACCTTTTAGAAGCTCAGGTTCAATGTAAACACAAACCAGAACAATTCAACATTTTGAAATGTGTATATTTAAGCACCTAGTTTGTCCCTGTTGTTGGACATACAAAAGTTCTAAAGCTAATTAGCCTGGCCAGTTCCCATACTCTGTGCTGAAGGAAACTGGGGCACATAGAGGTTCAGTGATTTGTCCAAGGTCAAGGAGGTAATAAGTATACGAGGCTGATTTAAACTCACATACTTTGTGGTATCAGTGCTATTTCCACTGTACTGCTCTACCTCCTCTTTGGAAATCTCTTTGGAGAGATCTTGAAGAAGTTTGTCCCACCATAAGATCAGGATATATGTAACACAGTCTCTGAAGAGTTGAGGGAACGTACTGTAGAGGGCAATGGAGAGACATAGGGTAGATGTGAACAGCTGGCAATAAAGAGCCATTGAGGTCCTCTGAAAGGAATGAGGAAAAGATGCCAGCAAGAAAGTGTGCCATATGGAGAGCAGATGGAGAGGGGGCAGATGGATGGGTAGCCAAAGTGCTCTCTGGTACCCTCAACATGGCAGGAGGAGAGAAAAACTTCCATGCACTGGCTGGACTCTTTATGATCAACCTATGGGAGGACATGGATTAGAGCCCCCCAAGGATGGGCAGCCATCAACAGGTCTACATCAGTGGAGGAAATTTCCAAATCTATGAGATCACAACTTCACTCAAGTGAGAGAGCAGGATAATAGTTTGTTGCAAAAACCAATTCTACCTGAATTTCATTTCTTTTATAAAGAAAATGAGAATGAGATAACAACAAAAGCAACTTGCATTTGTATAGCCATACTTTATAGTCTGCTAGAGCCCACAAGGGCTTTCTTTTCTTAATTTTTTCTCTGCCTCTCTGATTTTTAAAATCTTTTTTAAGCTTTTCCAGGAATTCTTTTTTTTTAACCTGTGACCAATGCACATTTTTCTTTGAGGCTTTGGATGTAGCTATTTTGACATTTTTTTGTCTTATTCTCTGTGTTTCAATCTTTCTTGTCACCATAGTGACTTGGTTGGATCAGGATCTTTTTCTTTCTTTGTTTGTTTATAATTTTTTTAGTCTTTTTCTTGACTTGTAAATTTCCATTGAAGTTAGGCTCTGCTCCTGGAGTGGAGGGAGTACTGTGCCAAGCTTCAAATTTTTGTGCTGCTTTTTTCAGAGCTAGTTGTGGGGGGAGGGAGGGCGGGTCCTGCTTCTTCAGAATCCATTTTGAGGCATTATTTTAAAGTTATTTGAAGAAGAATTTGGGAGAGTTATGATGAGTCCCTGCCTTTACTTTGCCATCTTGGCTCTGTCCCACCTTCCTATGTTCATGATCTTCTTACACTTCCCTCTACTCCCTCTCCTCTCTGAACCAGCTCTACTAGCTGTCATGTTCTTCTAATGGAACTTTTCATCTCCCATCATATATTTGCACTGGCTGGCTTAATGCCTGCACTGATTTCCTTCCTTACTAATGTGTCTTAGAATCCCTGTTCCTCCAAGACTCAACTAAAACCTCACCATCTACAAGAGACTTTTCCCAGTCTGCCCCCACCAACAGCTACTAAATTCTCCCCTCTATGTTCACCTTCCTTCTGTTCTGTACGAATTTTGCATATATGTATCATGTGCATGATGTCTCCTCCATCAGACTGTGAGTTCCTTGGGGGTAACATAAGTGTGTTAGCCTTTCTATTTATTCCAAGACTTTACAGGCGGCTAGGTGACACAGTAGACAGAGTGCCAGGTATGGAGTCAGGAGGGCCTGAGTTCAAACGCAGCCTTAGACACTTACAAGCTGTGTGATGCTAGGCAAGTCACTTAACTCTGTTTGCCTCAGTTTCCTCATTTATAAAATGAGCTGGAGAATCACTCCAATATCTTTGCCAAGAAAGTTCCAAAATGGTGTCATGAAGAATCTGAAATGACTGAGCAACCACAACAAAAGAGTATCAGGGAGCACAGAGTAAACATAAAATAAATGCTCTCTCTCTCCACACATATGTATATAGATATATACATACATACACATAATACACAAACTTACACACATATATATATATAATCAACATATGCTTGATTGGCATCTCACCTTAGTTTCATGATTTCCAAAGCCTCTACCCAATTCCACCCCAAACAACACAGCTACAGGACCCCAAGGTTTCCTTGTGGTGACCATCCCCAGTTTTATCGTGCTTCCCTCTATGGAGAGCTAGCACAGAAAGCCATGGAGGGAGCTCTCTGGAGAAGGAGAGGATTTTCCCTACCCTTACTTCCCAGACTCTTGGCATTCTTCCACCTTCCTTAAACAGAGCTCTCTGGCCTCCAAGCCAGACTTCTCTTATTCCCAGAAAAATCCCTTTGTGGCTATACTCCTGCCTCCCCTCCCCCCCATCAGTCTCCTAGGTGGTCTCATTCAGAGCAGCCTCATTGTGAAGCCTCCCTGAAATAATGAAAGTCAAATTGTAATGACTCACCATAGGACTTTTTATTTCCAAAGCAATAGTTGCAAACCTGACAAGTCAATGGTAGTATCAAATTTAGAAGTTTTATCAGTCAATTTTGCTCAAAATATCTTAGGTAGATTTTGATCAGTAAAGCTTTGAGGGTCTACTGTGTGTCAAGAACAGGTAGGTGGCACAGTGGACAGAGCACTGGGTCTGGAGTCAGGAAAACCTGAGTTCAAATGCAGCCTCAGACACTTACTAGCTGTGTGACCCTGGACAAGTCACTTCACCCTCAATTTCCTCCTCGGTCAAAAGAATTGGAGAAGGAAATGGCAACACTTTAGTATCTTTGCCAAAAAAAAATGAAGTCACAAAGGGTCAGACAACATTGAAAAATGAGTGAAAATGTGTCAAGTTCTAGGAATACAATGACCCAAAACAAAAACTTGAAACAGCTCCTGCCTTCAAGGAGTTTATAATCTGTTAAGGGAAACTGCATCTAGATCAATAAAAATGGATACAAGTAAGTACAGAGTAATGGGAGGGGGACCCACTCTGAAAGCTTAATATAAGAGGTGGTTTTGAGTTGAGCTTTGACGGGAGTTTTGTAAAGCAGATAGCCCTTGGGATGAGGAGAGAGGAGGTGAGAACTGATAATGTTTAATATAAAATTTTGGAATAATCTCTTTGTTCTCTCTGAAGTAAACTCAGAGAGTGCCTCTTCCTATGTCAGCAAAAGCCAGCCAAGGCCGACTCTGCATTCCCTGGGAGACCTTTAACCTAAGACACTATCTTGAATAATGGGACTTTCCTTTGTATCTTATTATCTATAGACATATACTATGTTATGGCATATTAATGGTAAGGAAATAATAGGCATCCTGGGTTTCTATTGAACATTGTTTGCCCTTTCCTGTGTCACTTGTCTGTTTGGGGTAGGAAGCCTGCCACTTACTAGTGGTGGGATTTCCTTACCACCTGAGACATATGTTTACCCACCTTGGAATCTCAAGACTTGACTGACGTTGCTTTGTTAATTGTCCTGTCTTGCTGAATTTATGATTTGTTCAACTAGGAGAGTACCTTTCTCATGGCAAAATGTATATAAGCCAGAAGATTTCTGCACTGGGCAGCCAGAACATTTCTGGCTCCATAATGCATTATGTTACCGTTGTCTTTAATAGGGAATTGATCAATTAATTAATTAAATCATAAAATGTATGCATTTAGCCTGTTGCCTTTTTTTAACCAAGTTTTCAGGTCAACAGTTATGGTGCCCAAACGTGGATTGGAACTGAGGAAGCAAATGGATATTTCCTCATCTCGCCAAAGCCAGGACTCCGGCGCCAATAGGAACCATTTTTCCTAGAGTCCTGGGCCTTGACGGGGTCGGGGTAAGTCCTTCCATTCCCAGCTTCCAAAGAACTCAAAAATTCCCTTTAAAGATAACCGCAGGACAGAGACCACTCTGTATGAAAACGCCTCTGTATTAATTAGGTCTCCTCTGAAGATCGATCTTGGGTAATCAGCTAGCTATGCGTCAGTCAAAAACTAGAAGTAGAAATCCGGCTGACAAGACCCCTGTTTCTTGTGTGTCAAGCCCTTACCAACCTGATGATCACAGGTATTACTAGCACTAGTATTAATCAACTAAAGATAGCCCTAAATTACGTTGGCCACCACAGGGCTCTTTTGGACCGCTCAAAGTTACCTTAAGTTTAAAGGCCAACAAAACAACTAGCCAGTAGCGAGAATGTTTCTTCTTGGGCTTGCTGACTTAGCTGAGTGAGAACAAAAGACGGGTAGCCTCTTCCCTGTAGGGCTGGGAGCTGCTTCAGCACCTAGCCGTATCCTGGCAAAAATCCTTTCTTCTTCAAGGGCTCCAGTCTGTCCTTCCCTTCACTCCGTCCTATTCCTCACCCCTTTCCTTCCTCACCCTCCCCTTGAAAGCCTCTGATCTGGGGAAACTGACGGCACTTAGATGCAATCTTTCCCCCTCGCCTTCCCCTACCTTAGACCTGAGGAAGGCAGCTTCTGTTCAAGCCTCTGTTGCCTCCCTCCTCCTCATTCCCCCTCCCCACTTTCCTTTAAGGACTCTAGTCCTGAAGAGGCCAGTTACAATCCACCAAGAACTAAAGGCCTGAACCTATTCCCATTGCGCCTGTTTCTTTAAGACAGTCAGAAACTTTGGGGTACCAAGGCTCCCCACCCCTCAAAAGATGGCAGGGGTGCTCTGAGCAAAGGCTGCAGGATTCCCCTGTATTATCAGACCCTGGATTCTTGCAACATCCTTTCCTCAGAATGATAATAGCCAATTCATGATGGGGATTTCTAGCAAGCTTCTAATTGCCTTCTCTCTCTCTGGGTTGTTTTTTTGTGAGCTACATTTGTATTTATCCTGTTGTCAATTTGTCTGTTGGTGTATGTCCCTGTCCATATCATGTGTGCTGTGAATGATTGTGTTATCTTGTAAGATTTAAGTGCAAGCAGCCAGACTTCAAGGGCTGCAGCTAGGGAAATAAATTAACAAACAAAATTTTAACACTTTTCCTTGTCATTCTGGTCTGGCCAACCTGGAATTACAATGGAAAGTTAGATTATCTTAGGTAAAATCATTTCAGCAGATTTGTATGTTGTGAAATTAATCAGAAATATTTCGGGAACTGATCATTTGAAATTACTCCTAAGATTGTGAGTAGCCCACCTTTCTAGGTACAGCTTGGAAATGCCACCTAGGTCCTAGACATTCCGCCCACCCTGTCCCAGCACCTGCATATCGCCTTAGGGGCTCAGCAAATTCTGCTGCTGTGGGAGGTTGGGGGAAACGTGGAAGAATCAGGCCTGTAGCGAGCATTCTCTAAACTCTGCCTGCGAAAGTCACCACTGGGACATCAGTTTCTCTGCTCTTGGTAAGCTTCACTTCTCTGTTTCAGTTGCAAAAAGTATTTTATCTCTGTTTGACCCATTTTCTGATTTGTAAAAATAATTATGTTTGTTGTTATGGGATCAAAATGATAAAATGATTGTAAAATGCTTAACGTAATGACTGGTATGTGTTACATACAACATTATTATCTCTCAAATGTAATTGTTACCTTTGAAGTGGTTTTAATTGCTAAAAGTAATAAGATCAATAATTTCTGGAAATGCAGATTATACCATCTGTAGTTATTGTTGTGTTAAAACTATTTCTAGGATTGTATTTCTGAATTTCTCTTAGATTGTGAAAATTGAGTGACCACTGTAATCTAGAAATGGTGTTAGACAAAGCAATTTTTAATTTGAATTTTGTTGAAACTAAAAGATGTTGGGAAAATTGTGTAACACCAGTTATGTTACTTTATCAGTCCTGGTAACCTTGTCTTTTAATGTTTTGTAACTGTCATTTAGAAAACCAGGTATTTTCACCCTTGTCTGTTAAAAAAGTTAAAGCTTAACAATTTGGCTGTCTTCTATGAAGTTGTAGGATTATTAACTAAGTTATTTGGGATTACTGTTTTAATACTGAAACCTAACATTGCTAAATGATTCCTATGTATGGAAAGGAGGGAATGGAGTGAAAATTATATTTAGATTCCCTCTGCCCATTCAGAACAGTCCTCTCATTCTTGTGGGTAAGATCATCAGTCCTAGTGAAGGAATTTGGTTGGTTAATGTAAATTTTAAACAATGAATATTACTTGCGCAGAAGTTGTAATAGATAGAGAAAATTTTCAATAATTGGCTTTTACTTCAGTAAAGTTTTAAATCTGAGAAGGAAAGATGTTAAATGGAATCCCTTACGTGTGTGTGTCCTGGTAAATCTTTATTGTTTATTGTAACTCCAAGAGAGTGGAAATAACTGTTATCTGACTCTAAGCTGTGATTAGTGAGACTTGCTGTTTAAGGAAAAAGGCATTTGGGACCATAACTATTTTTGGTTTTGAGTTTGAATTTGGGTATAGCTGTCTGCATTAAATCAGTATCTGAGACACATGCCACAAAGGAATATTTCTCACCTGACTAAACACTGAGGGGACAATTCTAGATTCAATCTAGTATGGGATCCCCCTGACTCAGTTTCCCTATCGTGTTCCTTTAAAAAGCAATGTTTCTCACCTGTCTATTCCTGAGTCTGGCTATGAAACAGATACTGCATCATTGGAGAATTTCACTCCCATCTGAATTCAAACAGAGTAAAGGATGTTTTATCCTGTCATATTTTGTATGTCATATGTCCCTGCTTTTTCCTTCTATAGCAAATTTCTGTGGTCAATAACAAGTGACCAGCAAAACATGTGAGCCTTTTGTGTAATCTTACTGGGAAATCTAATATTATTTTTATCTGAAATTAGAACATGGGCAGTTTATGTAAACTACTTAAGACTTATCTTAAAATGTTCCCATCGTTTAAAAGGATTTTAAAAGCAACAGTATTTTTCTGTGAGTCAGTCTCATATCTAAGAATACTGCAGTAATTAAGAATTCAGTTTGTTATAATACTTTGGAAATTCATATTACTTAAGAACATTTTTGTAACAACTCAGCTTTAATGAATTCCAGTTTTAAAGGTTTATTTTTGCTTAAGAAAAAAAAAGAGAAAGAGATATCAAGCATTTTAAAAGTTTCCAACTAGTTTTCTTCATAAGAGTTTAGTGAACGTTAGAGTAAATTTTAAACTGTTTTTAAAGAAGGGAAATACTTTTAGAAGAAATGTTTTGAAAAATCATGTGTGATTCTTAGAAGGCCTACTAAAGCTTCAAAATAATATACAGTTAATTTAAGCTGTTTTGATCTGAATATGTAGTCATTCTATGGCCTAAGTCAGAGATAAAGTTTGCGTTTGAATTTATTATATGTAAAAAAATTTAATTCCTGAAGTATCTCATTCTTCCAGAGTGAGTATAATTAGGGAAGAATAACAACTTGTGAAACAAAGACGTAATTCCATCAAACTATGAGTTTAGTCATTAACCTCTTTGCTTTGTTTAAGCTGGAATAGTATTCCAGTACAGTTTTTCTAGTAAAAAGTAATAACTTATGAGTTATCTTGTCTTATGGTTAAAATGTAAAAGCAAGTGGAAGAATAGGATTGAGAGATTTGGAAAGATAAATTAAGTTCTGTTTGAAACTATGAAAGGTAGATAGGATTTGGGAATAAATATGGGTTATCCAAACCCCTCTTGCTCCTAGATAGTTGTTCTGGATACTTTTGTGTCAGTTTCAGATGGTTTAAAGAGTGAGGAAGTATTTTATCTGAGGGATACCAGCCAATATTTATTTGCTATATAAGACTGGGACTGCAATTTACTATTGTTTGAAGCTCTGATTACAGGAATACTTGTCTAAGTTATCATAAAGCCAATTGACATGTGCTGCAGGCTAATGGTGGATGCTTGGAAAGGTTTTGAAGACGAACTTGGACACGGCCTAGGTAGGATCTTCCTAACTTTATTTTCCAAATGTGCTATTTCCTTTCTGAGAAAGGAAATCCCCCACCTGATTACCTCTAAGCCCTGCCTTCAGCACCTGGTAACCTCATGATTACATGTCAGATAATGGCTTATTCCTGGAATCAACCAGAACTAAGGAGATCCTTTCCTTCTGTTGACATTGTCCCTCTTTCTCTTTTATAGCAAATCTTTATAATCAAGAAGTTCTGAAAGTACAATACTAAGTCTATCAAATAATAAATAAAAATTGGAGCATCTCTGAGTTATTATAATGGGGTGCAGGAATGAATAGCTTACAACTTTAACCTATATTCCTGGCCAAATAAATAAATATAATATAGAGATAACATCGAGGAAATGATTAGATCAGGCAATAAGACAAAGATGTAATGTGATAGATGTCTGATTAAATAGATTAGCAAATTTTGATGAAAAACAACAGGATTAGCCTGATTCCTCTAAGAATCATATGCAAATGGATATGATTGACTTCTAAAATTTGTCATCCTTTTGATAATAAGATCTCAAATTTGGATTTTTGCATAAAATTTGTATAGGATAGTAGTAAAGTAAATGAAATAATATATTCTCCGTTAAAATATCTGTCCAATAAGTTAAAAGGCAGATGAGTTCATTATATAGTTGAACCCTCACATTTTGAAAGATTCTTATTCCAGGTACAAGAGTTAGGTAAAGATAGAAACAGTAAATAATGTGAACTGAAATTTTCTGAAATTTCATAAATGGAGAACAAATTTTAAGTAATTGTACTAATTTATATTGTCAGAAGTATTTGGGAACTTCTAGATTTGAACCAGAAAGGCAGAATTCTCTTTTTGAACTGTCCCAAGAATAAAACCTATTGTCAAAGAAAAGATATCTAGGTATCAGATAGCTACATGAGAAATCTGGGATTCAAATTTAAATGAAAATTAAGAATGGATTACTGGGATACAAGGAACTTAATGTTAATTAACTCTGAAATAATAATTGCATTGATTTGTATGGTTCATGTTTAATTTTCTTGTTTATATTGGTGACGTAAATCTCCCTTTCAAAACTAGTCTTTTGTGAACCATCTAAGTTTTAATTTGTACCTGACTTAATGTAAAAATACAATTTGTGAACTGTAAAAAAACTTCACTGTGTTGTTTGAACCTAGCCCTGCATGGCTGGGAAACTGAACTATTGCTAAGTGTCTTTAGCCATGTTAACTATGTTGTATTGTTTCATCTCAATTGTCAAACCATGTTTTCTGGGAGACCCTGTCAAGTTTTCTGTATAGACTCTTGGATCCATCTGTCACCTCTATTGCTCCTGATCCTGAGTGGACCGTGCCCTCCAGTTTTGAAGAGGCCTGAAGAAGATGCCATCAGACATAGACAACTTTCCCAAGAGCCTGGACCAGACTTGCATGAAGAGTAAACTCTCACATTACTGGTTATTTAGAGGGTTTTTTTTTTCATATCTTTGTTGGTCTACAGGCGAAGCCTTCGGCTTGCCTTTGACCAAAAGGAGGGAATGATAATGTTTAATATAAAATTTTGGAATAATCTCTTTGTTCTCTCTGAAGTAAACTCAGAGAGTGCCTCTTCCTATGTCAGCAAAAGCCAGCCAAGGCCGACTCTGCATTCCCTGGGAGACCTTTAACCTAAGACACTATCTTGAATAATGGGACTTTCCTTTGTATCTTATTATCTATAGACATATACTATGTTATGGCATATTAATGGTAAGGAAATAATAGGCATCCTGGGTTTCTATTGAACATTGTTTGCCCTTCCCTGTGTCACTTGTCTGTTTGGGGTAGGAAGCCTGCCACTTACTAGTGGTGGGATTTCCTTACCACCTGAGACATATGTTTACCCACCTTGGAATCTCAAGACTTGACTGACGTTGCTTTGTTAATTGTCCTGTCTTGCTGAATTTAGGATTTGTTCAACTAGGAGAGTACCTTTCTCACGGCAAAATGTATATAAGCCAGAAGATTTCTGCACTGGGCAGCCAGAACATTTCTGGCTCCATAATGCATTATGTTACCGTTGTCTTTAATAGGGAATTGATCAATTAATTAATTAAATCATAAAATGTATGCATTTAGCCTGTTGCCTTTTTTTAACCAAGTTTTCAGGTCAACAGAACAAACTAAATTCTGTCACTGTAAGTGAGAAAGGTTAAGACAAGTCAATGAGCATTGTGCTAAGGCTAAGAAAGCTGAGAAGGGGGAGAGAGGACATGAGGGCTGGATTCAAGTATTTAAGAAGATGATCAGCTTTGTGATTGGTCCCAGAGGCTAGGACCAGGAGAACAGAGGGGTGGATGTTGCAGAAAAAGCTGACAATGGCTCAATACAAATCCTTACAGTGAGAGCTATCCCAAAGCAAAATGGCCTTGGGTGAGAGATGAACCTCACTTGCTCAGCCACTCCCCTACCATCTCTGCAGTTCTAGAGCTCTTTATGTCCAAGGATGGAAGAAGAAATGACAACGCCAGGATGTGAGGCAAAAGGAGGAAGGAATCACACGAAAGGCCCAATGTGGGTGAGTAACTTTCCTTCCTTCTCCATGCACAGGATGAACAAGAGAGCCAAAGATGGCCCCCTCCCCATGTCTGTGGGACTCTCAGTCACAGCCCCAGAGGATGCTCCACAATGGCAGCTTTCCACCCAGAATTTCCTTATATGATAGGTCTGTGTCCTCAGGACTCCACTGTGAGAAACATTAACTGGCCAAGAAATGAGAACTAATAAACGTAAGCTCAGGCACTCAACCCACCCTCACCCCACCTCTTAGCTCAGTGCATTTTAACAAAGTGGAGAACACTAAATGCTTTGTAAATGCTAGGCATTCAACAAGTCTGGAGGGCAAGTTTGGGCTTTACCTTCAAAGAGGAGAATCCTCCCAGAGAATGAAACTAGCCATCAGTAACTACATTCCCAAATGTGTTTTTGTTCCTATCTGGAAGTTGTTCCCCACCATTGTCATGGAATTCCCCCTCCTCACTTAATAACTAGGGTCAAAGACACAGTGACACCAACATATAGGCAGCCTTTTGTCAACAGCAAGAGCACTACAGTTCATTGTTCTGATCTTGCCCTTTTAGGATGCATTGGAAGTGATCAGCAAAGGGGAGGAAAATGATCTTTCTTGGGCAGCAGGAAGAGAGGGAGAAAGACCTGGCTTTCACTGATGCTTCTGTCACTTAGTACCTGTTCCTCAGTTTCCTCCTTTGTAAAATGAGGAGGTGGAATTAGATGCCTTCTGAGTTTCTTCTAACTCTAGATGTAAGAGTGTTAAGAAGCCTGTGGAAGACTTGGGTTTCAGACTTCTATACTGACCCAGGGCACAGGAATAGGATTTCAGACTTCTGATGCCAATCCTGACCAATCCAACAAACATTAAATACCAGCCACATACCAGCCTTTCATGTGATTCCTTCCTCCCTGTTTACCTCACATCCTGGTGTTGTCTTTTCTTCTCTTTTCCTTGAACATGAAGAACTCTAGAACTTCAGAGATGGTAGAGGGCTGGTTGAGCAGGTGAGGCTCATCTCCCACCAAAGGCCATTCCACTCCAAGATAAGGTACTAGGCCCTGCAAATAAAAATGCAAAAAGGAAACAGTCCCTGGTCTCATGATGTTTACATTCTAGCAAGGGAAATAGTACCTTCACATATTTCTGAGCAGGACATTCATTAGTAGCTGGTGGAATCAGTAAAAGTCTCATGTAGGGGGTGATAGTTCAATTTTGAAGGAAGTCAGGAATTCTAAGAAGTGGAAGTGAGTATAGAGGGAGGGAGAGACAGAGAAAAAGAGTTGGAGAGACGGAGGGAGAGAAGGAAAAAAAGGTGAGAGAGAGAGAAAAAAGAGAGAGACAGAAGAGGGAGTGAGAGGGAAGGAAAGGAAGAGAAAGGAGAGACAGACAGACAGAGAGATTTCAGATGTAAGAGACAGAGTTCCTCCCTCACAATTCAATTAACAAGATACTCAAGCCTTCTTACCTTGATCACGTGAGAACACCTCTCTGAATGCTTACAGAATAATTTAATCAGTTATCAAGGGATAAAAGGACTCCCAGGGGAAGGATGTGCCATACCTGTTCCCTACTATGTGCCTCACTACATTCAAGTTTTACTTTCAAGTTTGAGCCCACCAGCCCTAGGGACCTTCTCTGGGGGCAGGAGTTAGATCCTCACTGGAGCTGCTTAGATGAAGGTCATGGATCATCTGCTCCTTCTTTCTATGCTCACTGAAGTCCCATGCAATAGTCAGTTAAGAGACCTTTTAGTCATTGGAAGACTAAATTGGAGGACCATTGGAGGACACTTGGATGTGCTGTGAGGTGGGAGAGAAGCCTCTCCACTGCAGATTTCCAGGAATAGTGGTCAATGAGTATAGCAGTCTACTGTTTGATAAACTCAAGGACCCCAGCTTCTGAGATAAGAACTCACTGTTTGACAAAAACTGCTGGGAAGACTGGATAGAAACTGGGCATAGACCAATACCTGACACCATACTCAAGAATAAAGTCCAAATGGACACATGATCTAGGTTTATAGGCTGATACTTTAAACAAAATAGGGGAGCAAGGGATAGTCTATTTGTCTGATTTATGACCAAATAAGAGATAGAGAACGTTATGAAGTGAAGTACAATATGGATAATTTTGATTACATTAAATTGAAAAGTTTTTGCACAAACAAACCCAATGCAACCAAGATTAGGAGGGAAGCAGAAAACTGGGAAAGAATTTTTATAACTAGTGTCTATGATAAAGGCCTCATTTCTAAGATATATAGAGAACTGAGTCAAATTTATAAGAATACAAGTCATTCCCCAACTGATAAGTGGTCAAAGAACATGAACAGGCAGTTTTCAGAGGAAGAAATTAAAGCTCTTTATAGTCATGAAAAATGCTGTAAATGATTAGAGAGATGCAAATGAAAATAATTCTGAGGTGCCACATCACACTTATAAGATTGGCTAACATGACAAAACAGGAAGGTGATAAATGTTGGAGAAGATGTGAGAGAGTTGGAACACTGATTCATTGTTGGTGGAGTCATGAGCTGATTCAACCATTCTGGAGAGCAATTTAGCCCAAAGGGCTACAAAAATGTACATACTGTTTGACCCAGCAATATTGCTTCTAGTACTGTATCCTAGAGAGATCATAAAAATGAGAAAATATCCCTATATACAAAAATATTTATAGCAGTTCTTTTGGTGCTGGCCAAGAGCTAGAAATCAAGGGGATGCCCATCAATTGAGGGATAGCTGAACAAGTTGTGGTATATAAATGCAATGGAAATGATGAACAGGAGGACTTCAGAGAGGCTTGGGAGGACTTATATGAACTGATACTAGATGACATGAGAAGAACCAGAACATTATACACAGTAACAGCCACACTGTGCCAGGACTATTTCTGATAGACTTAGCCCTTCATAGCAGTGCAAGCACCTAAAACATTCCCAAAGGCCTCTTGAGGCAAAATGCCATCCACATCCAGAGAAAAACTGTACAGTAGGAACTCAGAATGAAGCAGACTATTTTCTCTTGTGTTATGTTTTGGTTTGGTTTGGTTTTTCTCATGACTTCTCCCATTCATTTCAATTCTTCTATGCAACATGACTAATGTGAAAATGTATTTAATAAGAATGTATGTGGAGAGGCTGGGGAAAAGGAAGAGCAGAGAGAGAAAGAAATTTCCCTTGCAAACCAACTTCCATGCTCCACAAAGTTAGACTGAGAAACTGATGGGAAACCTGTGACTTCAACCAACTGATCAGCTCAAGTGCCAGCCCCTGCTCTGACTCCAACTTGGTCTCCAACCCCTTTGTCTTCTGCTCCAGTATCGGTTGTGGCCCACCTCCATTCCCCTTCCAGCTACAGATCTAGCTTTTGGCCTCTGGTTTGCTTTGAGCCCCAGCTCCAGCTCTAACTCAAAGATCAAGTACCTGGCCACCACGCCATGGCTAGTTCCTTCTCCCGATTATTATCTGCCTGCCCCGGACTCGGCTTCTTGCTGTGGCCGGCACAGGGTCTCTGGCTTCTGGGTATCTGCTCCTTCCTGACCCACTACAAGCCTCTGGTGAGCAAAGAAGGTTATACCCACCCAGTGCAGAGTACCCTGACCTTCGAAAACATAACAACTGCATGGCTAGTCACCTGAGTCCAGCTGTTTATTGCTGGCTCTGCAACAAGACCATGCCTACAGGATGGACACTAGACCAGTGTATCCAGACTGGTGTGGACAACCCTAATCACCCTTTTATCAATACTGTGGGCCTGGTAGCCGGAGATGAAGAGACCTCTGAGGTATTTGCTGAGCTTTTTGACCCAGTGACCCAAGAAAGACATTGTGGCTATGATGCCCAAACAATGAAGAACACCACAGATGTGGATGCCAGCAAGATTCAAGCTTGATGAGAGGTATGTATTATCCTCAAGAGTCTGGACTGACCAAAGCATCAGGGGACTCAGTCTACCCACTGCCTGTACAAGGGCTTAGCGATGGGAGATGGAACATATTGTAGTGGATGCACTGACTGGCTTGCAGGGTGACCTGGCTGGACAATATTACCAACTCAGTAAGATGACTGAGACTGAGCAACAGTAACTTATTGATGACCACTTCCTATTTGACAAGTCTGTGTCTCCCTTGCTGATAGCAGCAGGAATGGCCCCAGACTGTCCAGATGCTTGAGGAATCTGGCACAACAATGAAAACAGTTTCTTGATCTGGGTGAATAAAGAGGATCACACACGAGTCATCTCAATGGAAAAGGGTAGCAACATGGAAAGAGTGTTCAAGAGATTCTACAGGGGACTCAAGGAACTGGAATGTCTAATCCAAGAATGTGTCTGGGAGTTCATGTGGAATGAAAGTTTGGGTTACATCCTGACTTGCACTTCTAATTTGGGACCTGGACATCAAGCAGGCATACATGTCAAACTGCCCCTGTTAAGCAAGGACAGTCAATTCCCCAAGATCTTACAGAAACTAAGGCTACAAAAACATGGAACTGGTGGGGTGAACACAGCAGCCACAGGCAGCACTTTTGATATTTTCAACTTGGATCGGCTAGGCAAAAGAGAGGGTGAGCTGGTACAACTTGTCATTGATGGGGTCAACTACCTGATTGACTGTGAGTGGCGGCTAGAGAGAGGACAGGACATTTGTGTGCGTGGACCCATTGTCAACACCAAGAATTAGCTTTCCAATGACCCATAGACCTTCCCAAGCTCTCAGCCAATTATTTATCAAATACCATCTCCTGCCAACTGTGAATCTGACCCTTGACCCAGTAAAAACCTTCTTGTTATGCTCTAGCTATCTGTAATTTCTAATACTATATAGAGTTACAGAAAACTAATCCCAGAAAAAGAAAAAGGGAAAAAGTCTGAAAGAGGTAATAAATTGGTGGAGGTAGACAAAAGATCTTGGGTACCAGGCCATGCTAAACTTCAAATAGATGGGAAGTAGCAGCATTCCTTTTATAGCTGTTGTTATATATTACAAATATAAATAACGATTAGGCACACTTCCATTTATGCTTTACTAAACATGACCATAGGCCCTTCTTCCATCAGCTTGCCTTCTTGGCTACCCAGACTCTCAGCTTCATGGTAAGCAGCCAATTAGGAAGATAATCAGTGTTGGGGTCCAGAAAGAAACTATCTGTTCCTGGAGAACCCAAGCTGTGTTAAGCCCTGCAGAGGGATAGGGGAAAAAAAGGATTGATTTCTACTTCTCAGGGATCTACTTGGAATCCAGCTCCTCTGTCTATGGACCCCTTCACTCCAGGTACTACCTAGATAACATAAGGGGCAAAGTACCATATATCACAGAAGAATAGGGGTCAGATCCTGGGAGCTAAGAACAGGTTGTGGAGATGGAGAAATTAAATTGTGAAACTGAAAATAAAAAGAATGGATGTGTAGAACCCATATAAGGTTGCATGCCATCTCAGGGAGGGAGGGGAGAGGGAAAGGGAGAAAAATTAAAACTTATGGAAGTGATTGTTGAAAACTGAAAACAAATAAATTAATTATTTTTTTAAAAAAATTTTAAAAATATAAAAAAGAAGAGGTATCAGCAATTTGAATCTTGGAGACTTGCCTAGGGCACTGAAAAGTGAAGAAACTTGTCCAGCCAACATGGGTCAGAAGGAGGACTTGAACCCAGTTTTCTTGGCTTCAAGGCCAGGTCTCTAGCCACTATACCACACTGCCTCTCAAAAAAATGCCATTATTTGTATCTGGCCTGATATTTGTTGCCTTTCAGTATAGTTGTAGTCACGGTGTGTATCACCTTTGGGCCTTGTTTTTTTCATTCTGGATCAGTTCACACAAGTCTTCCCATGTTTCTCTGAAGTCCTTACATTTGTTGTTCCATAAGCCCAAGTTCTACCCCATTCCCATTCCATAGTTTGTGCAGTTCGGTCCCATTTCTTTCTGCAGCAAATAGCATTACTTTGAACATTTTGGCCTAGATTGATCCCGACCTCCTTGGGGAATAAACCCAGTAGTGAGATCCCTGGGTCAAAGGATATGCACATTTAGTAACTTATAATTCCAAATCATTTTCCAGAAATGTTGGCCCAGTTTATAACTCCATCAACAATGAATCAGCATGCCTGTCTTCCCACAGCTCCTCCAATGTTTCATTTTTCAATTTATGTATTTAAAAAATTTAACTTTATGTTTAAACATGATTCTTCCAACACTGAAGCTATGAAATTATGCCCAAATTTCCTCAAAACAAGCCATCAAACCAAGCTGATTTATGGAACCCATCATTCAAAGGAACAGGCACATTTCAGATAATGTTGCTTTCAGTCTTTGAAACATGTGGAGTGAATAGGCTGGGATGAGCCAACAATTTAAATCAGATAGGAGCCTGAGACAAAATGTTCTTCACCCTGGGAAACAGGAACTGGGAATAGTTAGGATCTTTGGGGCTGGGACAAGCAACATGGCAAAAGAGAGAGTCTCCGTGAAACCCACATCTAATGGAAAAAATTGTTGTGTTGGTGAATGTCTAAGTGGAAGATGACCATCTTGGGTTTGGGATCACCTAAGTGCATTAAGCTATTTCATTTTCTAATTCAGTGATTCCCTTTTGTTCTAGTCGTTGTCCTTACTTTGGGGTGTGGGTGAGAAAGACTTAGAGATATGTCCCAAGTCACCTAGTCAATGATACTTAAAGTAATATGTCATTATTGCATGTTTCTAAGTCCCAAAATGGGACTGGGGAAAGAAGATAGTCCAGAAGGATATGTATAGATTATAGTCCCTCAAAAGGCAGGAATCCAACTGGAGCTCTAGGTGTGTGGAGGGGCAGGATATCTGGATTTGGGTTCAGGGATTACAGGCACAGACTGAGGAATTCCGCCAGATGTTCCACCTCTACTCAGCCCCAGTTCTCTACTCTCCCCCTGATCAAGCATGGGTACACACAAGAGTGCCCCTTCTCAATTAATTAACATTTTAAAGCACCTTCTATGTACAGGTACTGTGAACTTGGTGCTGGTGATCTGAGTATAAATTTTAAAAAGGAATTTATATTCTAATTGAGGAGAAAACAAATACATGTAAAATATATGCAACACTAAATTTATGGAGAATAAATGAAAATTTATACAAGGTGGTAAAGTAGTTAGAAGGAAGGTGCTAGTCATCAGGAAAATCTTCAAGTACAGAATTGTCCTGTTGGAAGACAGGGATTCTATGAGGCAGAAATTAGGAGGAAGGGCATTCCAGGCATGGAGGACAGCCAGTACAAAGGTGAAGAGATGAGAGATGAAATTCAATGTGTGAGGGACAGAAAGGACCTGTAGGAGATTGTCTGGGTGCTGGAGTGAAAGTCATAAATTAACATCTAGTGAAACCAAAAAAGTAGGTTCAAACCAGCTTGTGAAGGGCTTAGCAAGAAAAACAGAGTAGTTGACTGTTTATCCTAGAGGTAACAAGATGTCACTGGAGTGGATTAAGAAGGAGAGTGATGCTCAAGAGAGGTCATGTTGACCTCCATGTGGCAGATGCACTGGAGTGATGGGAGATTTGAAGCAGGGAGACCAGTTGTAGGAGATGTAGTAATGATGTTTCAGGGCTGAATGAAGGTGGTAGCTATGGTGATAGCTGGCATCCCACTTCCTGAGAAAGATACAAGAGCCTGTGGTAGGCTAGAAAGGGTGAAATTTGACAACTGCCTAGTGATGTGGAGTGAGGAACAATGTAGGACAGGCTAAGAACCTGGGCTGCTGGAAGAATGGTACCCTGTGACAGACAGAGAAGTTTGTAAGAGGGATTTAGTAGGAAAGATACTGAGGGACAGAGCCAAGATGGTGGAGTAGAAAGATGTACATAGACCAGCTCTTCCCACACAACCCATAAAATACCAGTAAAGCAAGATTCTCAACAAATTCTAGAGCAGCAGAAGTGGAGAGCAACAGAGTGGGGGAGATTTCCAGCCCAGGGTGACCTGAAAGGCCAACGGGAAATGTCTGTCACACCAGATGTGGAGGGGAGCCCAGACCAGCCTTGGCCATGCTGCACAGCTCTGGGAGGAAGACAAGACCAGACCTCAGGGGCAGAATCCCCAGTTGCAGTAGCAGCGGTTCGCAGATCCCTCAACCCACAGGCGCCAAAGGTAAGTGACAGGGTTTTTTCAGCTGGTCGAGAAGGGAAAAGGGCCTTCCCATAGCTCTGGCCTCAGGCAGTGACCACAGAGGCCACATCACGCAGGAGGCAACAGTTCCCACATCAGCCCACATCTATTGTTGGATCGTAAAACCCCTGGGGATACTGAGCAGCTGATTCTTACCTCAGCCCTGTGTAGAGGCCCTGCAGCAGCTGATCTTTATCTCTCACTGAATGGTGGCCCTGTCATTATCTGAATCTCAGACCCCAGTACTGGCTTGGCAAAACTGGAGGCCAGGTGGTTGTGAAGAGGAAACTACTAAGATTCTGGGCACAAAAATCTCTTTCTCTCCCAGACCAGTGTACACTCTGGATTGTACCACCTTGGAGGAATGGAGATCTTACAGATCCCCAGAGTATATATACCCTACTCTTGATAAAGGACCCAAAAGTCAAGGAACTGGTTGGGAAAATTCTCAAAAAGGGGAAAAAAATATGACTAAAGAAGGTTACTTTCTTGGTGAACAGATATCTTCTCCCATCCTTTCGGATGAGGAAGAACAATGCTTATCATCAGGGAAAGACACAAAAGTCAAGGCTTCTGTATGCCAAACATCGAAAGTAAATATTCAATGGTCTCAGGCCATGGAAGAGCTTAAAAAGAATTTTGAAAATCAAGTAAGAGAAGTGGAGGAAAAAATGGGAAGAGAAATGAGAGAGATAAAAAAAAATCATGAAAAGTAGATCAACAACTTGCTAAAGGAGACCCAAAAAAATGCTGAAGAAAATAACACCTTGAAAAATAGGCTAACTCAATTGGCCAAAGAGGTTCAAAAAGCCAAAGAGGAGAAGAATACTTTAAAAAGCAGAATTAGTCAAATGGAAAAGGAGGTTCAAAACCTCACTGAAGAAAATAGTTCTTTCAAAATTAGAATGGAACAGATGGAGGCTAATGACTTTATGAGAAACCAAGAAATCACAAAACAAAACCAAGAGAATGAAAATATGGAAGATAATGTGAAATATCTCATTGGAAAAACAACTGACCTGGAGAATAGATCCAGAAGAGACAATTTAAAAATTATGGGACTATCTGAAATCCATGACCAAAAAAAGAGCCTAGACATCATCTTTTGTGAAATTATCAAGGAAAATTGCCCTGATATTCTAGAACCAGGGGGCAAAATAAATATTGAAAGAATTCATCGATCACCTTCTGAAAGAGATCCAAAAAGAGAAACTCCTAGGAACATTATAGCCAAATTCCAGAGTTCCCGGGTCAAAGGGAAAATATTGCAAGCAGCTAGAAAGAAACAATTCAAGTATTGTGGAAATACAATCAGAATAACACAAGATCTAGCAGCTTCTACATTAAGGGATTGAAGGGCATGGAATAGGATATTCCAGAAGTCAAAAGAACTAGGACTAAAGCCAAGAATCACCTACCCAGCAAAACTGGGTATAATACTTCAGGAGGAAAATGATCTTTCAATGAAATAGAGGACTTTGAAGCATTCTTGATGAAAAGACCAGAGCTGCTTTGGGGATGATCAGAATTAGTGCCTCTAGGGTGCTAGGTGAAGATCTAGCAAAAGAGACTGAGAGGGACAGCCTTATTAAGTAGAAGACCAAGAGAGAATAGTATTACAAATACTCAGAGGAGAGAGAACACAGGATGAGCTGGTGATCAACAGTGTTGAATGCTGCGCACAAGTCAAGAAGGATGAAGGCTGAGAAAAGGTCACTAGATCAGCAATGAAGAGAGCACTGGTAATTTTGGAGAAAGTGCGCTCTCTCTCTCTCTCTCTCTCTCTCTCTCTCTCTCTCCCTCCCTCCCTCCTTCTCCCTTTTCCCTCCCTCCCTCCTTGCTACCCCTCTATCTCTCCAGGCATTCACAAAATCATTATTTACTTGACGATCAAACTTTGTAGAGGTCAAAGGTTCCAGTGATGAGCTTTAATGAATTTAGTTCACTTGGTGCTCAGGGAAAATCCTTCTTGGCAGTTGTGTGCTTGGTGGGATGTAGAGGACTAACCCTCTCCCCTTGATGGTCTTGCCTCTAAGACAACAGGGCCACCTCCACACCAGAAGAAGACCCTACAGTCCTACATATCTTGCCTTGGGGCAAAATCACTTCACTCCCCTAAACTTCAGTTGCCTTATCTGTAAAATGGGCAGATTGGACCAAATGACCTCTATGTTCCATCTAGATTTAAAATCAGAGAAAACAAAAATTAAACAAAATTGACCACTTCTCCAAAAAGTGATTAGGAGGATTGCTTGCCTCTAAGATGGTGATGGACCTGTGACTTCATTGGTATAGAGATCTCCCAGGAAAGGAAGTTCCTTCTAAAAGTGCTTAAAGCCTGCCACCTTTCAGGCACCATGTTCTGCCGAGACTATGGAGGGCTAAGTACCTTCCCCAGGCTCACACAGCCAGAGGCATCAGAGGTGATATTTGAATCCAGATCTTCCTGACTTTGAGTCCAGAGCTTCAATTATTATGCTCCTCTGCCTCTAAAAGAATCATATTTTAGTGCCTCTCCAAAAATATAAAGGATGGTCGTTCTGTTTCACTTAAAGAGAGTCCTTGGGAATATTCTCAGACCTTTGAATCTTCCCAGAGAGGTCTTTAAAGACATTATTGCACTAACAAAGGCAGGGTTAATTTGCTCATCCCAGCATTTCTGCCAGTATCCTTTTTCTTCCTTTATCTGTGCTCTTGGGGGAAATTAAAGAATCTTATTAAAAGAAAGCAAGGAAATCACTTAGCCAGCAGGATCCAGATTGCTTCAAAGATGGATGTGCACATGTACGGGTGGAGAGGGGAGAGGGAATGCATTTCCTTTGGACCAAAAACTGCTTCTCTCTCCACACCAGGACCTGATGTCCATTACTGTCTGGGCCAAAGTTAGACAATGCCAGAGGGGTTTCTATGTTCCTTCTAGTTCTCAAATTCCATGCTTTCATGGTTTCTTGGGGAGTGTGGTCAGGTTTCCTACAGCTTGCACAGATGCATCTGAACCCTTTTCAAAATAGGGAACATCATGTCCACAGTGATTGATTGATGGGAGCCTCATCTTTTCTAAGTCCAAAGGCACCTTTGGATTTCCGGATGGGCCTATGACTCCACCACCAGGCCCAGACAGCTGCACTTAGAAAGCTAAGTCCCCTTCAATGAAACTCCCCACCCTCCACCACCACCCCCATTGAGTCCTGGGAATGGTCCATAAAATAGCTTTTGCAAAGAAAAAAACATGTTCACTGTGAATAAGGACTAATTCAACTTGTGTGAAGCTTTATATAGTTTACCAGTGACCCTTGACCCTTCCCATGGATCCACCTCCGTCCTGTTTTCCATCTGGGGTCATTTGATGGCTTCTTACTGGAAGGAGAAGGGAGTGAAAATGGTCCAGTTGTGGCCGGGTCGCCAGCCATGCTCCAAGGGAAGGGAGTGCACTGGGAGGAATACCATAAGTGAGCCAGTGTGCTATAGGATTTCACCCTCCTTCCCTGCCTGCCTTTCATTAGGAGCAATAAATGCAGGATACCTTGGGGAGGCAGCACAGTACAACAGAAAGTGTGCTACATTTGAAACCCTTAGGACTGGGTTCAAATTCTGGTTCTGGCCTTTACTAAATCTATAGGAAAATCACTTTTTGTCCTCTGAGTCTCAGCTTACAATACTTAATGCTTAATAAATGCCTTTTGGTTCATTCCTTCATCGAGTTCCTCTCTCTGTAAAAGGAGGGAGTCAGGTGAAGGTAACCTGGAGCATCCCCTCTAAATTTAAAACCTTCCACTTAGGGCGTGAGCTTCCCAAGCAGAGGAATGATCTCATTGTTTTCTTTCTATTCCCAGAGCTTGCCTGTGGTAGGTGCTTAATAAATGTTTGTTGATTACCACATAATTGTGTCTGGCCCAATAAGCCCTGAGTACATGCTGACCAAATTCCTTATGTTACCAGATATGCTGCTATATGTTGACAGCTCTTCTCTCTTTCCCCAGTTTTAAAGAGGAAATGAAAGAATTTCATTTCTTTTCTCATAACTCAGCCAGCACAATAAAGGGGATAAGGCTTTGGACTGGAAACTGAGACTCTAGGCTTTATTTGGTCATATTTTTCTCCTGAAGTTGGTGACCATGTATAGAAGGTAGTTCATTAGTTCAATGGTTTCAGTCCTGTCTGACTTTTGTAATGCCATTTGAGGTTTTCTGGGCAGAGATACTGGAGTGGTTTGCCACTCCTTTTTGTGGTTTTGAAAACCACTGGAGTGGTTTTCCAGCTCCTTTTGCAGATGAGGAAACTGAGGCAAACAGGGTTAAGTGACTTGCCTAAGGTCACCTGGCTAGAAAGTATCTGAGGGCAGATTTTAACTCAAGAAGATTAGTCTTCCTGACTCCAATACCAGTGTTATATCGACTGCATCACCTAGCTGCCCTGTATAGAAGTTATATTTTAATAGTTTTAAATGATCATAAAACCACAAATTTGCAATTATCATTGATTTGTTTTTAATGTATATATAAACTTTTGTCAAAAGAAATAGTGAGTTTTTTCTCCTTTATATTTTGATTGATGCTAGGGTTGGAAGCTCAATTCCGTGTGGACAGTCTCCGGCAGGTAAAGGTGGGAACTTCTAAATCTTAGAGCTCTCACGAGACCCCCCCAGGAAACGGCTGGGAATCGAGGTGAACCGAGCTATCTCGTGTATTTCCGCTTCTTCCCGTGAGAAACGTGATGGGAGAGAGATCTCCCCGCCCTCGAGATTGTCCCGGATCTGGGCACACTATTGTTATCTAACAGCACGGTATTTAGATGCAAACTATGCGACTGGAGAGTTAAGTAGGATCAGGGAAGCCTGAAAGCTCTCTTAGCACGTGAGGAGCCAAAGAGGACACAAGGCTCCGCTTTTCCTCTTCTCCTTCTCTCCCCTCCCCCTCTCTCCTCACTTATACTTCTACTTCCAATCTCTTATTGTAAGATCTTTGCCTCCTTGGGAGATTCTCTTTCCCTCCTAAGGAAGAATTCCCCTGCACTTGTAACCGAGACCCTGAAATAAAGCTCAACCCTTGTTCGACTCTGGAACGTCCTTTCTCTCATATGCGCACCCGGCGTGGCCAGCCGAAGACCTCGGGAGGTGAGGTAAGAAAGACTCGGGTAGCCCACAGGCCTCTAGGTCTGGCAGATTGAGGTTAAGGGGAAAGTCATGACATCTATCATGTTTCTTATTATTCCCTTTCTAGACATAATCAAAGCCAGGATGGATAATGTTCTGATATGGCTTTCCTTGGTTGGCATCAAGGAGCAGAGGCAGTGTTGTCCAGTGGCCCCAAAGTTGGAAGATCTGTATTCAAGTCCCACGTCTAATACATCCTGGCTGTGTGACCATGGAGAAGTCTCCTAACCTCTCAGTGGTCAGACATACTCCCCAATGTGATAAATTTCAGAGGAAGCACCAACCTGCACAAATAAAGGCAGTTTCTTTACCTGGGAATTCCTTAGACTAATGAAATCACAGGTCCAGTCAGTATCCATATGGAATCACTTCCATTTTCTTTTTTTTTTTTAATTTTAATTAATTGAATTATTTTTAGTTTTCAATGTTCACTTCTGTAAGATTTTGAGTTTCAAATTTTTCTCCCTCTCTCTTCATCCCCTCTCTAAGACAGCATGCACTCCAAAATAGGCTATACATGTACAATCATAGTAAACATATTTCCACATTAGTCATGTTGTGAAAGAATCAAAACAAAAGGGAAAAACTGCAAGAAATAAAAAAAAAAAAGGAAAATAGGCTGCTTTGATCTGCGTTCAGACTCCACAGTTCTTTTTCTGGAGGTAGCTAGCATTTTTCATCATGAGTCTTTTGGAATTGTCCTGGATCCTGGCATTGCTGAGAAGAGCTAAGTCTGTCTTGGTTAATTGTCGCACAATTTTGCTTCTACAGTATTCAATTTTCAATTCCACTAGCATTTATTAAGTTCCTGTTAGATCCCAGGTGCTATGTGACAAACTGAGGTTACAAACATAAAAACTCTGCCTCCAAAGAGTTTCCATTCTGTTGTGAAGAAACAATTCATTCCCGGATAAGTTAGTACAAAATAAATGCAGAATAAATTTGGGGGCCACTCAAAACTGCCACAGGCTGGGGGTTAGGAAAGGCCTCTTATGAAACATGGTACCAGAAATGAGTTTTGAAGGGAGCTAAGGGCTCAAAGAAGTAGAAGGAAGGAAAGAGCACTGAAGGCGTGGAGGCAGCCAGTGCAAATGCATGTCTTGTAAGTTGCCCAATCTTACTGATGCTCTTAGAGACAGCCTGTATAAAATAACTGTGAAGATTCAGTGACCTCACTTGACAAATCATAAGAACCAGAATTAAGAGCCTCTGACTCCAAATTCAGTCTTCTCTCCACCTCCATCACCACCTCTAATCAAGGAGGAGCTAAGGAATCCAGTTTTTTCAGGCTTTGCTCCTGGTCTGAGGTCTGGCACCAACAGGGCCTCAGCATCTTGACATCAGAAGCCCCCGTTTGGGCAACGCTGTTGCTGTAGATACATCGGGGAGTTTTAAACTCCCCTGTCCACAAAACAGAACCATCACATAAGGCTTCTCCTTGAATGGTGCTGGAGAATCACGCTTGGCCTGCCTCTGATCTTCATTCTCTTCTTCTGGAGGGCCCAGAATCCTTTTCACTGAAAATCGGTGAAACTTGTTCCCAAGCCCACCTTGAGGTCCACAGTTGACAAACAGGCTGCTCGGTGCAGAACAGATGCCTGCAACGTCAATGGTTCCATGCTCTTGGCTCAGCTTTCTCTGGACTGAGATTCCCTCTCACAGACGAATAATAATAATAAAAGAACAAGTTCCTTAGGTCAGCATTTCTTAAACTGTGGTTTGAGGGGTGTGGCAGATTGAGAGATGAGAAACAAATGCTTTGGCTCTGGGGGCTTCTGGGAATGTATCCAGTGGGACCATCCCAAAGACGAGACTGCAAACTTGGAACAATCAGAAAGGCAAGGATGACAACACACTATCCACCACCCTCACTCCATGCTCTTGGCTTTCTGAACCCATGGAGACATCCCAAATGGGGACAATCACAATGGTGATAATCATCATGGAGAGGGGACAGAATCCATTCTATTGGGGCCTGTCACAATGGCCCCGAGAGAGTCTCCATTTATATTGTAAGTCATGGCGTAGACATGAATGAACTCTCTGGTAACCTTTTGTCAAAGACTTCGATGATGATGATGATGATGGTGATGATGATGATGATGGTGATGATGATGATGATGATGATGATGATGATGATGATGGTGGTGATGATGATGATGATGATGGTGGTGATGGTGATGGTGATAGTTCCTTTTATTTGCCTAGCTCACAGAGCATGTTCATGTCTGGCCTGAAAGGGGACCAGCTAGCTCCAGCACTAGAGTTGTCCAACCTTGGGAAAGCCACTAAGGCTCCATTTCCCCATCTGTAAAATGGGGAAAAGAATAATGCAAGAATCTATTGCCTACTGATAATGCCTGAAACAGTCACCTACATCACAAATTTATTGCCAGGGGCATTGGAAAACTTAAAGGACTATTCAGTCTGCAATCATTCCATTCAATCCTCACAGCAGCCCTGTAATAGAAGACAAGCTCAGAATCCTTGTGTCCCAAAGCAAGTTCATTAAGATGCCCTCTCCTCCACCCAGGCTCTGCTCCCCTGTCCATCCCACCCCAAAGTCTCTTCTTGGTGAAGAAAGGAATAAACATTTATCTAGCACCTACTATGTGCCAGGCACTTTATATTGTACTAAGCACTTTATACTGTCTCACATGACCCTCACAAAATCCTTGAGGTATAGGTGCTATTATTACTACCCCCATTTTACAGTTGAGAAAACTGAGGCAAACAGATTAAGTGACTTGCTCTCAGTCACACATTGCAAGTGTTGGAGGCTGGATTTGAGCTCAAGTCTTCCTCACCAAGGATGGTCACATCATCCTGCAGTCAGTAACTCATGGAGAGAGGAAGCTTCAGAAGGTATCTAAAGTACTAACCTGGTAGTCTTAGGGCTATAGTTTTAGATCACGATGGGGCCTTAATCTCCATCAAGTCCAGCCAACATCCCCCATTTTGGCAGTTAAGGAAACAGAGGTCACAGAGAAGGTCACATAGCTGGTGAGAGTCTTCAATGAGAGGGGAGCCCAGGTCCTCCTCCCCAAAGCTCTATCCACTGAGCAGCACTGCCTCCCAGACTCATGTCTTCTACCAAGGCAAATGAGAAAAAGGAAGGAGAAGCTAAGGACGAATCCTGCCTCTGACACTTGCCAGTTGTAGAACGTTGGGAAAACACTGAACTTTTCTGAGGGTTCATCTTAGTTTCACCTACGAAGTGGCAGTAATGATATCGCCTCCCTGACAGGGCTGTTATGAAGATCTAACGAGATATGGTACAGCAATTAAAGTGATTTGCAAATTCCAAAGCACTACTCAATTATTAGTTATTGTTATTATGAATGATTATTAACTTTTCCATTTCCTCATAGAGCATGAGCTCAAGGTCCTTCACCAACCTCCTGTAGACCTCCAGTTTGTCAGCGTGCCTTTGTCCTTCCTCTCTAGCCTCTTGCTTCTTCCCAGTCCCGTATCTCCTGGCATCATCATCATCATCGTCGTCATCATCCCCCCCCCCCTTTTCCTCCTCTTTCTCCCTTTCTCCCTTCTCTCTTTTCCTCTCTGCTCATATCATAATCCTTCTACTAATAAATTTAGTTTTTAATCCCATTCCCCCTCCCCCACAGGACTTTGGCTTTCCTTGGATGTGACCTCAGTTTCCATACAGACCAGGAGAAAAGATTTCCAGCTGCTGAGAAGTGAAATCCCATTGGTCAGTTTCCACTGTCAGCTGAGATGAAAGTCTTTCCCCTAAAAAGTGTCTCAGAGGCTCCAGAGGAAGCATCGCACTCTCCTTGGAATTTGGCTCTAAGACAGTGTGAGAATGTTAGTATTTGCTCATTGTGATACATGTCATTTATGCACACATACATGCATGTCAATGATACAGTACCCACCAATCACGGCTTTCAGTCTTGGTGCCTGATAGATGAATATATTCCTCCAGGATCTTCGGCAGTGCCACAGATCTCACCTGTGTGATCGGAGGCAGGTCATTTACCCCATCTCTTTCCTCCTCTATAAAACAAAAGGCTGGTGGGAGGAGTTCTAGGGCTCCTTCTAACTCTGTGATCATAAGCTCCTGGAGCACAGGATTCTCTCTCCTTTTGTCTTTGTACTCTTAAAGCCCTTAGTCCAACCTGGATTGGAGTAAGTGCTTAATAAATATTTTTGGTTGATTGATACAATTAAATAACTATTCAATCACAATGGCAGAATGTCAATTGTGTGCCTGTTTGCTCTTCTGACTTCCTTTTACGTGGCTTTGTCATCATACTAGGGGCCATAAGCTGTGACAATTTTCTCCAAGCTGAGGTTTCTCTCGTGGATTTGGCAATAGGCTGTGGGTCTGCTCTCCTAACCCAGGAAGGGCTAGCACAGAGGAGCCTTCAAGAATGCAACCACCAAGTCAAGAATTGTTTTGGCCATCCAACTCATGACATCTACCAAGGAATAGGAGTGAGATCCGCTAATCTCACTCCCTTTTTTTAGAAATGAAGAAACCAACACCCCAAAGTACAGAGGAAAGAGGCATAAAAACAGGAAGGAGAGGAGCCCTGAATGTAAATATCCTGCTTCACAAATTTGCTGAGAGTTGACTCTCCACATCACCTCCAAATTGTCTCAAACATCTGCAACCTATAATGTGAAGTGAGACAAAAGAACCCAGATGGTGTGGGCCAAACAGAAATCATCGTTTTTCAGCCTTGAGTCCTGGGCCAAGCTGCAGCATTTTGTCCCCTTGTAATTGGGCCATATTACCCAATGATTCTCATTTGTTGTCTGGGAAACTTACAGCAGCTTATACCAAATTCTCAAAGTTAGAAGGAGAAAGGATTGGCGAGATTTGTTTTCTATTCTAGTTGTGATGTGCTTGTTCCCATCTCACCTCTTCTGTATCCACACTTCCCTTTTGGGGCTTCCGTTTCTTGAACTGGGAAGTGAGGGGCCCATTCAGGATCAACAATAAGGTCCCTTCCCACTCTCAATGGATGACCCTATGGGAAGCTAAGCCAGGCTTCTTCATCTCCTGGTCAGCAATCTTCCCCCAACTAGAGCCTCTCCATCCCCTTTCCAGCTCCCTTTAAGTTCCTGCATAACAATGTGAGCTATTTGAGGGTAGAAAGTTCCTTGTTTGCCTATATTTGTGTTCCCAGGGCTCAGCACAGTGTGTGTCCTATAATAAGAGATTGAAAATTCTCTTTCCTTCTTCCCTGTCTCTTTCCCTCTGTCCCTTTTCTCTTCTTCCCATCCCCTGCACTCAACGCATGAGCAATAGCCGACAGTTGTGTTGCTTTTGAGGAGTAATTTGGAATAGTGACTAGAGTGGTCCTGGAGCCAGTAAAAATGGAATGGACACTGTCAAATAAAATCTCCTCCAGTGAGGATCGGGGTAAGAAAAACCAAGTAGTGGGGATCAGAAACTAAACTCAGCCGAGTAAACAAACCCAAGCCATTCACTGCCTTCCAATGGTATGGACCCAGAAGGTGACAGAAAACATTCCAAAAACTGTCAGATCTGATGACCACCATCACCCCTTTCTGTCGATTTGTGAGAAGACACATGATACCAGTCCAAGTAAGTTAGAAAGCATGACTAATAATTATGAGACTCTAAGCAAGAAAACTCGAAGACTTTAATGACCTTTTCATAACTACTGCCAATTAAAGGTAGAATTTTCAGAAAAGAATAGATTAGAGAAACTAAGATTGTGTCTGCTAATAGTATTTCTACTTCTGAACCACTGCCTAAAACATAGAAAGCAATGATGAACTGTTAGCAAGAGATGGAGTGTATGTAATGAGGGCTGGTGGAAAATTAAATGCATTTTTTTTCCTGCAGTTTTGCTTATCTAATTGAAGGCTTTAAAATGAAAAGGGAAGAGAGATATATTCAGCAATGGTCAGTATTAGATCATTAGACCAATATTAAACTTAGAAAGATATCCCTAATAGATTGCTGTGGGATCTGCCCTGTAGTCTTTGTTATTTAGACTTTTTGTTTTTATCAATTTCATTTGTAAAAGTATAAGTGAATACTTGTCAGATTTGCAGATAATACTAAGGAATAGCATATATATATATATATATATATATATATATATATATATATATATATATATATATATATATATATATATATATATATATATATATATATATATATATATTCCAGAACAATAACGACAAAAAACAATATTTGAAAAGTCTAGAATCATGTGAATGGACTTAAATGATTTGGGGGGGAGAGTGGGCAAACTTTTTATTTTAAAATATCTTTAGGTGGGACGGCAGCAGCACCAGACCCAAGATGGCGGCCAGCAGGAGGCTGATGAAGGAGCTGGAAGAAATCCGCAAGTGTGGGATGAAAAACTTCCATAACATCCAGGTTGATGAAGCTAATTTATTGACTTGGCAAGGACTCATCGTTCCCGACAACCCTCCGTATGACAAGGGAGCCTTCAGAATCGAAATCAACTTCCCAGCAGAGTATCCATTCAAACCACCTAAGATCACTTTTAAAACAAAGATTTACCACCCTAACATCGATGAAAAAGGGCAGGTCTGTCTGCCAGTAATTAGTGCTGAAAACTGGAAGCCAGCCACCAAAACTGACCAAGTCATCCAGTCCCTCATAGCACTGGTGAATGACCCCCAGCCTGAGCACCCTCTTCGGGCTGACCTAGCTGAAGAGTACTCTAAGGACCGTAAAAAATTCTGTAAGAATGCTGAAGAGTTTACAAAGAAATATGGGGAAAAGCGACCCGTGGACTAAATCTTCCGTGATTGATTCCAACCAGGGCGAGCGGAGACCCGGAGCAGTGCATTTCCAACACCCCGCAACCAGGACTCTTTGGGAAATTGACAGGGGCGACCTCCTGGCGTTAACTTGTGGCATTTACTAACTTTCTACAGTTTTCTTAATCAAAAGTGGTCTAGGTAAACCTGTAAAGAAAGGATTAAAAATTTAAGATGTTCTAAAAAAAAAAAAAAATATCTTTATTGGTCCTTTTATTTTTTCCATCACTTTGATTTCCAATATATTGCTTCCCCTTCTGAAGAGCCATCCCTTGCAACAGTGAGTCAAAAAGGAAAAAAAGCCAGTTCAACAAAGCTAACCAACAGAGAAACTAATTCCATTAGTGTCAGCAGTTTTCCACACCAGAAGTTCCCCCACCTCTGAAAAGAAAGATGTATTTTTTCATCTCCTCTTTGGGGAAGAACTGTTTCAGTCTTTTGATTTCACTGGTTTATTAATATCCTAAAGAAGAAATTCCCTCTACCCATGCCTAGGATCACAGAACTAGTAAGTATCTGAGGACAAATTTAAACTCAGGGGTTCCTGACCAGGCCCAGAGTTCTAGCACTGCATGACCCAGCAGCCTCAAAATTAGCCTAGTCACCTGTTTCTAAAAGGTTTTACTCCTGAAATGTCTTTTCATTTCATATCTTGAGTTCCCTTAGAATCTATGCCCTTTATTGTATGTGTGTTCACTCCAGCCAATGTATAAAGGCTGTGACCATCTTTGGAAATAGGAAGTAATAAGAATTAGTCATCATCAGGTTTTGAAAGCTTTATGACCAGCTTGAAGAATGGGATAATGATTCTCACTACTTAGGAATTCAGAGCAAGAAAGCCTTCTAAGAGGCCTCCTGGGCTATAAGTTCCTGAAAACTGAATTCCCAGACCAACCTTCTGACACTCATCAGATCCTAATGTATCAATAGAGTAGCAATAATTATAACTGTAATATAGAACAGGAAAAGATATTCCTGGTCATGGAGATACACAAATACATTTAAGCAGAACCAGGCTTATAAGTGAACAGTTTCAGAGTTTGATGGACTCTCCAAGGTGGAAGTGACCAAAAAGTCTATGTCTATGAACAGGAATTCCCTTTATGACATCCCTAACAAGTGATTATTCATCCTTTTTTAATAAGAGCTCTAGGAATGGGGAACTCATGACTTTCTGTTCCAGACATTTCTGTCTTTTGGCCACTCTATTTGTAAGGTTAAATCTGTTCTCTGCAATGTCTGCTCAGGGTAAAGAGGACAGTCTCTGAAATCAAAAGGTCAGGGTTCAAATCCTGCCCATACCACTTAGTGACTGTGGAACTTAGGGTAAACTACTTAACCAACGCTAACCTGGGTTTCCTCATCTACAAAATGAGGCAGTCGGATTAGAACTCTAAAAACTATAGTCCTATGTTCTGTAGCTAGCTTGTGAGTAAGCTAACTATAGGGAGATTGATATTTAGACTGAACTAACTGCAACACCAAAGTGTCATTCATACATTAAAAAAGGCAAGTATTTGGACTGAATGAGTGGAGAGCAATAGCCTTGCATTCTCTCCCTATCTTGTATTCAGGTTTAAGCCAGAGAATATTTTGAGTATATGCAAGAGTATGGAATCCTGATTTTGATGTATTTGTAATAGGACATTTTGATCTTCTCTCAGAGAGATCCAAAAAATAAAGACCTAAAGTTGGGCTGGAAGCATTGCCCATAGCTCTTTTTTTAAACTAGATACGTTCGTTACAACTAAAGATCAATCAACTGATTCTTATAAGACAGAGAGAGGTCCTAGCCACTATAGCCTAGCAGAGCAAAACTGGAATGGCTTGGCTGGTCCTAAAGAACTGAGCTCAGAAGCAGAAAGTAACATTTGGCAGAGACTAGAGACTAACAAAGCAACACATCAGTGAAGTCCAATAGATCTTGGTGGAACAATGTATCTAGCAGAGAGGAGAGGTCCAAGAAGAGTTCTCCTTCCTATATGAAGGGGAGGACTAACATGAATTGGGTTCTACTCAAGAAAAGAAGCAAGTGTAATTTTAGACTCCATTCAGAGAAACATAATACCCAGGATGAAGGAAGCCATGTTCCCACTCCATTCTGCTTTAATTAGACCTTCTTTGGAGTACTATGTTCACTTCCTGTTGCCATATCTTAGGAATGACACTGAATAGCTAGAATCCAGAAGAGGAAAACTGGGATACTGAGAGAATAAGAGACAATATCCAACAAGAAAGAAAAACATCCGTTGGAGCAACTGCAAATGTGGGTGCTAAATTTGAAGAAGAAAAGGCTGAAGGTTAAGCTATTTTTAAATATTTTAAGGATTGTTACATAGAAGAGGAATGCACCTTATTCTACTAAGCCCCAGGAAACAGAGCTGGGATGAAAGTAGAATGGAAATTCCAGAGAGAAAGGTTTAGGCTCAATGTGCACTGAAGGACTGGCACATATGTTCTCTTTCTTGGCATTCATTTTGTTTTAGGTGGAGGAAGAAGAGGCTATGATCTTGTGAGTTCAGAAGATCAAGAAAACGGGCCAACTGGGGGACCTAGGCATCAAGGGATTTAGGGAGGTTGGGAGTTGAATCTATGCTGGTATTGGTGGCCAATCCAATATCAATACCTGGAGAATCAAGGAGTGATCTTGGAGACCTAGCCCACCAGTAACTGAGACAAGAACTCATCCAGCAATCATATCATATATCAACAGAAACTTAGTGGGACTAATGTTATGTAGAGACTGTCTGAGGCTAGGTCTGTGTCAGAGTGGCAGTGATATAGGAGATATATATCTAAGATGTTTGAGGGTGAGTTGGGAATGTTTGTACTTTCATTCTTCACTATATTCTAGGTAAATATTCCCTTATAAAAACTAGGTTGTTGTGAAGATAAAATATAAGCATATTTACAAAGTGCTTTGCAAACCTCAAAAATAATAAATAAATTATAAAATTTTATTTATAAAAATGCTTGTTGTTATATATCCATTTCTTTAAAATATACCATCATTTTTCTGAGTCCTAAGGAAACCATAGTTCCAATAGTCTGCCCTTTCCTTGACTTTTTCTTGGGCTTAGTATAGTCAGGGGGATGGAAGTTATTGGGAGAAAATGGGAATATGAGGACAATTCCTGGTCCTTGGTTCTTAGCAAATTTTGCATCCTTACTTGGAATCATGTTACCTACTTAGAACCAGAAAGGGGTCTCAGAGTCTACCTCTCTTATGTCACAGAAAGTAAGTTGCAGAGCTGGGATTAAATCTAGGTCTTCTAAGTATATGATTCCTTCCCCCTTCAGAAACATGACAACCTCTATCTAAGGCTGGAGTTCTCATCTCAGATCTGCTGGTTGCAGTCAAAGAGCCTGGTTCCCATCACCTCATCCCCTTGTGCCAGCTTCCTTGAATGCCCAGATCTGTGCAAGAGGGGTCTACCCCTGATAATGATGACAATCTGAAGAGAAAGCACAATTAATTAAATTAAAGAACAGAGATCAGCAATAAGACACTGTACTTTGTCCTCACAAACCATGGAATCTGCTTCTCAGGCAGGAAACAGGGAGTGACAGAGGGCAGCCTTCAACTAAACTCAGTCGTGTGTGCATTGAGAGTTTGGTCCCTCTGGACCTCTGGGATGCTTGTGAATGGAGCTGGCCAGCAACCTCGGGCCAGGTGTTGTAGATTTGCTGCTGCTGCTGCTGCTGCTGCCGCCGCTGCTTCATCTTTTTATTTTTTTTTACAAGATGGGCTAGAACATCTGGACTTTGAATTCGATGGGCTCTGAAGTCACTAATTGTTTCCACTTGCCAGGAAATAGTGTTTTTCTTCAGCCAAAGCTTTTTGAGGGAGGAGGAGGGGTCCGGGCACAGACAGGGGGAGGAGGGGCTTTAAGGAGAGGATGAAGGAACATCCTGAAAGCAGGAAAGAAGATCATGTTTTTGAAACTTTATCATTATAAGTGGCTGGGCAAGGAGTGGAGGATGAGAAGGGGTTCACATTAAAGATCTGGGCAGATACTTTACACAATCATGGGGTTGAAAAATTATCTGGTTTTGAAAGGCAAAGGGAAAACCAAAAGAACTCAACAACCCTTCCTCTCCAGTGCCAGAGGATAATCCAATATATTTCTAGTTTGGTTTGGATGGAACTAGATTGACGCATTGAAGAATGGCAGGATCCCGATGCAAAAGACCTAGGTTCACATCCCAGCTCTGCCATTTACCAGTTACATGACTTTGGGCAGATCAAATTTTCTCGCTGGGTCTCAGTTTTCCCCTCTATATGATAGGTGAGTTCTACAGTCCCATGCTGCTCTAAATCTATGCTCCTATTCATCAAAATATCTGTAAAAAGAAGGGATAAAATCTGGGAATCTCTGAAGTTTTGCAAGTCTTTTCTCTCTGGGACTCAGTTTCCCCATATATAAAATGAGAGAGGTAGACTAGATGGCCTTTGAGGTCTCTTCCAGATTTCAGTCAACGAGCCTATGAATCAAAACACCATCTATAACCAGACCAAGATGAACAAGGACTGACTTCTGCTGAGAATCGTTGTGAGTTTAACTGACATGAGAGGAATGAAAGCAACCCATTGGATGGGAGGCACAAGATTCTCCATGAGCAAGAAGCTCAGGGAGCTACTCCCCCCAGGAGAAGATGCCCTCAGTGGTATCACGGTTCATGTTCACAATTCTCCTGCAGTCTCAGCAAAGAGCTTCCCAGGGTTGCTTATATGGCCTTGTTGCCTTGGATCCATGATGCATGAGTCAGTCTCCCTGAAGGGTCTGTGGGCTGGGGTCCCACAAGGGACCTGAAGAATGAAAGGTGGGGAACCCAGACTGAGCGCATCCTTCTATATCATGGCCACCATTGCTGGCATTTCAACAGGAAACTAAGGTTTACAGAATTCATTGGAGCTTCATAACAGCCCTACAAGGTAGACCAGATCAGTGTCATTAGCCCCATTTTACAAATAAGAGAACTGAGACTCAGAGACGTGAAGGAGCTGGCTAAGGATACATGGCAGAGCTAGGGTTCAGATCCAAGTCTTATCTGGCTCCAAGCCTGATCTGGATAGATCATAGGATTTTAGATGAGAGGGGAAGAGACTTTAGGGGCCCCTCTCTCTCCCTCCCTTCCTTTCCTCCTCCTCCTTCTTTTCCTTCATCTTTTCTCCTCCTACTTCTCTTTCTCTTTCTCTTCCTCTTCCTCTTCTTCCTCTCCTCTCTCTCTCTCTCTCTCTCTCTCTCTCTCTCTCTCTCTCTCTCTCTCTCTCTCTCTCTCTCTCTCTCTGTCTCTGTCTCTCTCTCTGTCTCTCTCTCTGTCTCTCTGTCTCTCTCTCTCTCTCTCTCTCTCTGTCTCTCTCTCTGTCTCTCTCTCTCTCCCCCTCTTCCATCTCCCCCTCCATCCTCAAAGATGGGTTTCATTATCCATGGACAAATTATCCTCAGATTAAAGCTTTAGAGATAGTGTTTATAAATGATTTATGATGAACCTGGGAATAAAAACAAAAAAAGATAAACATTTATTTAGATTTAATCTATTTCAAGAACTATACTGTGTACTGGGAAAACAAAGATTAAATAGAAAAACATATATATTCAATACACTTTGGGAGTTCACATTTTGTTGGGTGAATACAATATGCACACAGAGAAGTGAGACAGAGCAATGTGAACAAGGTAAGCATACCAATAATGGGAATCAGGGATGCCTTCCCTTAGGAAGGGCCCTGAGTTGAGTCTTGAAGGATGTAAATGAATCCTTCAAGGGCAGAGATGAGGAAAGAGAGCATTGAACATATAGAAGGAACATATATATTGATGCCTGAGTCTAGCTGAGGGACTGTTGAGTTTGGGGAATTGCAAAGATAGTTTGGATATGAGCAGAATGTATGATCAGGAACAATGAGTGATCAGTCTAGACAGGGAACAGATGATAATTTAGTAACTGACTGTATCTACATTAGGAGAGTCATAAACCTGTGCCTGGTAAGACCCTTGTCTAGAGAAAATGGATGGTAAGAATGATTTGAATTTTCTAAGCCTTAAGAAATTATTGGGTGATAGAATTAGCAAAGCCATGCCCTTGTTTGGCATGTATGACTGACTTCATTTTACAGATATGACTTGGGGCAACTTTAAAAAGAAAAGGAGATGGCATAAACCTGAATCTCACAATATATACCAAAATAAGATCAAATGATTAAGTGATTTAGACACAAAGAGGGATATGGTCAGTAAATTAGGAGCACACAGAAAATATTTACCTTTCAGATCTATGGGTAAGGGAAGAGTTTAGGACCAAAAAAGAGAGAGAGAATCACAGGAAGAAAAATGAATAGTTTTAATACATTAAATTTAAAAAGTTTTGCATGAGCAAAACCAAAATTAGAATGAAAGTAGGAAAGTAGGAGGGAGGAATTTAAATTAAGTTTCTCTGATAAAGGCCTCATTTCTCAAACACAAAGGGAAATTTACAAAACTAAGAGCCATTCACCAGTTGGAAAATGGTCAAAGAATATGAAAAGGCAGTTTTCAGATGAAGAAATCAAAACTGTCAATAGTAACATGGGAAAATGCTCTATATTATGGATTAGAGAAATGCAAACAACTCTGAGATACTACTTCAGACCTATCAGATTGACTAGTATGACAGAAATGGAAAATTATAAATGCGGGAAGAGATATGGAAAAATAGGGACACTAATGGACCACTGGTAGAGTTGTGAACTGATCTAATCATTCTGAAGAGCAATTCAGAACTCTGCCAAAAGGGTTATGAAATAGTGCATTTCCTTTGACCAAACAATACCACTACTAGGGCTATATTCCAAAGAATTTTTAAAAAAAAGAAGAGAAAAGGACTTATTTTTTAAAGTATTAATATCAGTTCTTTTGGTGGTGGCAAAGAATTGGAAATTGAGAGGATGCCCATCACTTGAGGAATGGCTAAACAAGTTGTGGTATATGATTGTGATGTTATACTATTGTGCTATAAAAAATGATAAATGGGTTGCTTTCAGAAAAACCTGGAAAGTTTTATGTGAACTGCCACAAAGTAAAGTGAACAAAACCAGGAGAACCCTGTACAAGGTAGCAACACCACTATTATGATGATCAGCTTGAAAGATTTAGCTAATCTAACCAATACAATCATTCAAGATAATTCCTAATAACTTACAATGAAAAATATTATCCACCTTTGGAGAGAGAAATGATGAACTCTGAGTGCAGATTAAAGCAGACTTTTTTCACTTTCTTAATTTTTCATATTTTTAGTATATGTGTTTTCTTTTGCAGTGTGGCTAATGTGGAAATATGTTTTGCATATATATTATATATATATATGTATATATCATACTGCTTGCCTTCTCAAGAATGGGAGAGAGGTAGGACATAGGGAGAAAATTTTTAACACAAAATTTTAAAAAATAAATGATAAAAAATGTTGATATAATAGGGAAATAGTTAATGAAATAAATAAAAGTAAAGTTAAAAAGAGGAGAGATTAGTCTGATACTTCATAGAGGAAAAAAAATGAGGAGGAAGAAGGCTTAAAGCACAGAATACACACCATGTGACTAGATGGACAACCCATTCCATGGACTAGGTCATAGATCTTAAAAGGGTACAAGGGGTCCAACAGATAAACAATGAGTTGGATTCATAGCTCCCTAGGAGGAGATGAGGGGCTGCATCATATCTTGGAAATTGTACAGAGCTCTCAATAGTCCCAAATTTTGAGGGGCAGAGTCATGATGGTGAAAAAAAGGCAGAGACTTACCTAAGCTCTCCCCAAAACTCTTCCAAAAAACTTTCAATAATGCCTCAAAACAAATTCTGGAGTGACAGATCCCACAAAAGGATGGGGTGAAACAATTTTCCAGCCTAGAAAAACTTAGAAGGTAAGCAGGAAAGGTTTGTTGCACCAAGGTAAGAGTAGAGTGCAGTCCAGCACACACCGCACCCCAGCAAACCAGGAACAGGCCATGGGAGCAACTGAATCAGTAGCAACAGTGGCAGTTTCTAGACTTCTCAGTACACAGATGGTAAGGGAACCAGAATGATCAGAGCTGGTCAGAATGTGATTACAGGAGTCCTTCTGCTAGTACTGAGGTAGGACTCTGTTGTATTACCTATATTTGAATCTGTGCCACAGTCCTGGATCTCAGCCCCAGGGCAAGGATGAGCACTAGCACACCAAAACTTGTTGCCACAGAGGGGCTAGAACCCAGGGAAGAAAATAGTGATTGCCGTCACTCATAGACCAGAGCACAGATCAGGAGTGTAGTACATACCTCTCCCTAGATTGTACCACCTCAGATGAACTGAAAACTTCCAGGTTCACAGTATTATCTCTGAAAACAGCTGCACAAAAAACCTGAAGCTTGGGACAGTGCCCCCTCCACTCCAGAAGCACAGCCCCACTTTAGCATAGAGTTAAAAGTCAACAAATGGTCTGGGAAATTGAGGAAAAAGCAGAAAAAGTTCCTGACTATAGAAAGTTGCTACAGTGACAGGGAAGATCAAAACACAAATCCAGAAGAAGACAACAAAGTCAAAACTGCTGTGTCCAAAGTCACTGAAAGCTCAAAAAAGATTTTGAAAACCAATTAAGAAAGGTAGAGGAATAATTGGAAAGAGAAATGAGAGTGATGCAAGAAAATCAAGAAAAAAAGTGTCAGCAGATTAGTAAAGGAGATACCAAAAAAAAAAAAATACTGAAGAAAGTAATACCTTAAAAAACTGAATAGGTCAAATGGTAAAAGAGGCACAAAAATCCAATGAGAAGAATGTCTTCAAAAGCAGAATTGGCCAAATAGAAAATGATATGCAAAAATTCACTGAAAATAACTCCTTAAAAATAGAACTAGACAAATTGAAAAGGAGGTACAAAAGTTCACTGAAGAAAATAATTTCTTAAAAATTAGAATTGCACAAATGGAATCTAATGACTTTATGAGGCATCAAGAAACAATAAACCAAATCAAAAGAATGAAAAAATAGAAAAAAAATTGTGAAATATCTCACTGGAAAAATAACTGGCCTGGAAAATAAGATCAGAAGAAGTAATACAAGAATTGTAGGATTATCTGAAAGCCATGTTCAAAAAAGAGCCTAGACAAGATCTTTCAAAAAATTATCAAGGAAAACAGCCCTGGTATTCTAGAGAATAAAATAGAAACTAAAAGATTCTACCAATCACTTACTGAAAGAGATCCCAAAATGAAAACTTCCAATACAATCATAGCCAAATTCCAGAGCTCCCAGGTCAAGGAGAAAATATTGCATGCACCCAAAGAGAAACAATTCAAATATCATGGGACTACAATCCAGATAATACAAGATTTAGTGATTTCTACATTAAATGACCAGATGGCTTGGAACATGATATTCCAGAAGTCAAAGGAGCTAGAATTACAACCAAGAATAGCCTACCCAGGAAAACTGAGTATAATCTTTTGAAAGGAAAAAAAAGGACATTTGGTGCATATTCAAGCATTCCTGATGAAAAAAGCAGAGTTGAAGAGAAAATTAGACTTTCACATATAAGAGTCAAGAGAAGCATTAAAAAAGGTAAAGAGCAAAGAGAAATCATAAGAGATTCAATAAAGTTAAACTGTTTATATTCCTGCATGAGAAAAATGATACTTGTAACCTCTAAAACCTTTCTCATCATTAGGGAAGTTAGGAGTTAGAAAGTTAAGAAGAAGGAGTATACAAAGACAGAGGGCACAGGTATAAGTTAAATATGATGGGATAATTATCTAATAAAAATAAAATTAAGGATTGAGAGAGGAACGCACTAGGAGAAGGGGAAGGGACAGGCAGAATGGAATAAATTATCTGACGTAAAAGAGGTGTAAAAGAGCTTTTACAGTAGATGGGGATGATGGGGGAGGTGGGGGAAGCATTTGAACCATAATCTCATCAGAATTGGCTCAAAGAGGAAGTCATATACACATTCAGTTGAGTACAGAAATGTATCTTATCCTACAGGAAAGTAGGAGGGGAATGAGATAAGTGGGGGGGGTGCTATTAGAAAGGAGGGCAGATTGGGGAAGGTGAAAGTCAGAAACAAAACATTTTTGAGAATGGACAAAGTGAAAGGAGAGAAAGAGTAGGATAAACAAGGAAGAAATAGGATGGAGAAAAATACATAATAATCATAACTGTGAAAAAATTTTACAGCAAGTTTCTCTGATAAAGATCTCAGTTCTCAAATATATAGAGAACTGAGTCAAACTTACAGAAATAAGAATCATTCCTCAATTGATGAATGGTCAAAGGTTATGAATAAATGGTTTTCAGATGAGGTAATCAAAGTTATCTATAGTCATATGAAATGCTCTAATTCACTATTGATTAGAGAAATGAAAAATAAAACAGCTCTGAGGTACCACCTCACACCTATCAAATTAACTAATACGACTGAAAGGGAAAATGACAAATGTTGGAGGGAATGTGAGAAAAATGAAACACTCATACTCTGCTGGTGAAGTGGTAATACTAATTCAACCACTTTGTAAAGCAATTTGGAACTGTACTCAAAGGGCTAGAAAACCATGTATACCTTTTGACCAAGCAATACCAGTACTATGTCCAAAGAGATAGAAAGCAAAAAAGAAAATGTACAAAAATATTTATAGCAGCTCATTTAGTGGTGGCAAAGAATTGAAAATTGAAGGAGTGTTCATCAATTGGGGAATGGCTGAACAAGTTGTTGAATATGATTGTGATGGAATACTGTTGTAGTATAAGAAATGATGAGCAGGATGCTCTCAGAAAAGACTTAAAAGACTTATATGAACTAGAAAAGACTACACGAACTGATGCAAAGTGAAATGAGCAGAACCAGGTGAACGGTGTATACAGTAATAGCAATATTGTATGATGATTAATTGTGAATGACTTAGCTATTCTTAGAAATACAGTGATTTGACAATTCTGAAGGATTTATGATGAAAAATACTTTCCATCTCCAAAGAAAGAACTGATGTAGTCTGAATTCAGATCAAAGAATACTTTCTCTTTACTTTCTTTGTTTTTCTCAGGTTTTTTTCTTGTTTTCTTTAACAACATGACTAAAGTGGAAATATATTTTCCATGACTGCACATGTATAACCTATATCAAATTGCTTACCTTCTCAAAGGGGGAAGATGGAAAGGGAGAAGGGAGAGAATATGGATCTCAAAATAAAAAAAAATGTTTAAAATTGTTTTTACATGTAATTGGGGAAAAATAAAATGTTACATTTTTAAAATTAAATTTCATCTTATTAAAATTAGCAAACTTCTAGCCTACAAAATAATAATAATCCCAAATTGCTTCCTATCACAAAAATCTCTCTTGGTAACACCTCTATTTTCCCAATTCGGCTAGCAGGTGAATTCTGCTTTTCTCTTGCAGAGGTGCTTATGACTTTACAGACTTCAATACCATACCACAAATCAGGTACCTCCCCCCTCCATTCTTTTTCATCTCCCTTTTGTATGTTTCTCCCCCATTATACTTCAAATTTCTCAAAGGCAGAGGCTTTTTATTTTTATTTTTTCTTATTTATATCACCATTGCTTAAAACAGTGTCTGGTACATAGCAAGGTGACCAGTAGACACGCATTGCCTATTGGTCTGGGAAACAGAACACAATTTCCAAAGAATCCACATTTCCAGTGACCCTCTGGGCCAATGGAAAAACTTATGCTGGATCTAAGTAGGATATAACCTATTACCAATCATGGCTGGTGGGCAATAGGCCACGAAAAAAATACTGTCTATAACAAATGTGATTAGAAAAGGAGATGGGTCAGTCATATAGCAAATTTGAGGGAAGTGACATAGAAAACTCAGATGCTGCCATGGACTCAGTGAAATGTCAGAAGGCTCAAAGACCTCTAGCATGCTGAGCTCATCTTCTCTAGAAGGTTTATAAGTGAACCTGGGTAAGAATCGCATAATACAAGGAGAGGAGGACTGAAGAAAAAAGAGCCTGCTTAAGAGAAAACAGTCCTTATTTGGAAGAGATTATGGACATAAGGGAGAATTGAAAAAATTGGACCTAGTCCACAGCTAAACAAAGTGAATTTTATTTTTTAATAGCTGATGTCTCCCATATGTTATCAGTCCCATCCTCCCACAAGACGTGCCCATCAGAAAAAAAAAGAAGTACCCATCAGAGAATAGCCTCCCCAAATGGGGGGAGGTTTATTCATTCTTTCTCAGAATTCTGCAGCCCCTCCTAGTTCACTGCGTGAGATCTGCAGGGAAATATTTGCACTATCCTAACTTCTTCTTTCAATTCAGTTCCTCAATCGCTTATACAATAAAACCCAGGGGACTTAGTAAAGGATGGATGTAGAAAGTGGCACATGCACTGTGTTTTGAAGGAAACTAGGGATTTTATCAAGTTAAGACAAGGAGCAAGAGCTTCCTAGGCATATAGGACAATCCCTACCAAAACTCGGAAGTTGGAGTTGCAGTGTCATCCATGAAGAAGAGCAAGAGGCCAGCTTGAGCTTGTCCAGTTTCATTGACTCTTACTATGGCCTCCCTGTTACTATTTTGCCAATGACCTCTTCATAAGGACACATTACCCCATTCTTTGTCTGTTACTTGTGGATCTAGTTTAGAAAAGCTGGTGCTGATGTTTCTCTGTGTGAAATGATGCCTCTTTGATTCTCCATGGTCATCACCATTTCAATGCTAATTTTGCACGGATTTTGTATCTAATTATCTGTGTGCACATTGTAAGCACCTTGAGGGCAAACACCTTTCAGTTTCAGTCTCTATCTCTCCAGCACTGAGCCCAGTGTACAGAGCACTGGATTCAAGGTTCTATTACACCTTTACAAACACTTCCTAGCTGATTGGCCTTTAGCAAGTTACGTAATCTCCCTGGGCCTCAGTTCCCTCACCTGTAACAGGAGGAGATGAGACTAGACAGACTCTGAGGTCCCTTCCAGTTGAAAAATTATGATCTAATATGTTATGTGTTTTATACATGAGCCACACTACTTGCTTTGTGGGAGGAAGCATGTTGGGGGGAGAGGGTCAGAGAAATGAAGAGCAAATGGTAAGAGTACATGGCACCTTCCCCTTGGATGGAAATCACTGGTTCACCTATAATCACTACCTTCAATCATCCCCACAGCTGTTTTCTTCTGAGCCTAATTAGATAATGTTAAGATAGGAGAATCTAGGAACAAGTGTCCCACATGCTTCTGAGAAGAATTTGTATACCAGCTGTTGCAACTCTTGTCAAATCCAGTAACATTTTGATGGGGCATTGAATAAACCAAGACAACTCAGTGGGGTTTATAAAAGATTTTTAAAATCATTTACGCAGATTTTTCATATTTTTCACATTTCAAATCTGATTGTTTCAGATGCAATGGGAATATCAGAAAAAATTCTTTAATAGGACTTTTAAACAGCTGGGCTACATTTTAAGACATAAATTGCATTTTTTAAATCAGGTAAAAACAAGATGGTGGACAAAAGAGGTACTGGCTGCTTTGATCTCTGATCTTATTAACCTATATTATTGTCTTATTAATTATCTTAATATATCTTACATAATTAAATTATATTATATCTTGTTAATTTATACACTTGCAACATCAATACATTCCATACTATCTCATCCTGTACAGTTCTTTTTTGAAGATGAGTAGTTTTATTTTTTTATAATTGTCTTTCTTTTTATTAATGTAACAGTCAACAAATGTTTTAATATAGAAATTCTTCCTTCTTTCCTTCTACCTTTTTCTCCTTCCTTCCATCTTTCTTTCCATTTCATTCTTTCTTCTCTTCTTTTTTTCATCATCAAATCAAAATGAGATAATATTTGTTAATACCCTCCACTGGCCAGTAGTAGGTACTATATACATTTTAGCTATCATTGTTGTTATTATTTCTACTGCTTACAATGAGGATAATAATTCCTGCTCAGTCCTCCCATAAATTCTCCATAGAGGAGTGACTCAGTGAGCTGGACGTCTTGCTCTGGACATGTCAACATTTTATGGGTATCAGTGCTCCCCTGAGCTGATCCATCTATTACCCTTGTACTGACCAAAGGACCAAACCCACCTCCATTTTCCAATCCAATATAAACTTATACATATCCCTTGCCTCTTTTCTTTCACACAAGTTGTCACTGGTGCCCTGGGTCTCATTATTAAACTCACAGTTTAAATTCTTTAGGAAATGTGGTATTCTATGCTTCCCTACCATTCAGCACCATCAAGAGATATACAGGTAGATTTTTGTGTCTGGGATCACTATATACATTACAAAATTTCCCAAAACAATCTAACCCACTCTTTTACAACTATTCAGTTCTAGGTCAAGTTCAGCTTCAATTTTCAGTGTTTAGTCATAAATCAATCAGTAAACATTGATTAAGCACCTACTGCATGCTAGACACTGAGCTAGGTATTAAGAGATGGACAAAAGTGAAATAATTCCTGCTCTCAAACACTTTGTATTCTGTTGGAGAGACACAGTAAAGCTGTGTGTCTGTGAAGAGCTGTAAATGGTGAAAATTTATCCCAGACTGCACAGGAAAGGAAAGATTAGAATTCTCACTCTCTTCTTCTGCCTTACGCTTTGGAACATGGGAGTAGTCAGTCTTTTCAAGTCATACCCTTTCTTTTCCCATCAGGAATATCTTTCTTCTAGCCTTACCTCCACCCAATGGAAGGGTTGTTTTTCAAGACAGCTAGGCAGACCAATGTCTAAAGAGCTGGCCAAGAAGACCTGAGTTCAGACACTTACGAGCTGTGTGACTTTGGAGAGGTCTGCGTCTGTCTGCCTCAGTTTCCTCATTTATAAAATGAGAGGATTGGATTCCACCTCCTATGATCCCTTCCAACTCTAATTCTATGAACCCCTGATCATACAAAGAGAAGATAGGGTCAGAAAATGCGTGAGAGACACAACCTCTGGAGAACATAGAGAGAAAACAACTCGTTTCCCCATCCACCTCCTACCATCGAGACCTGTGTAATCATGGCTCATTCAGGCTGTGTCAGAGATCAGACATCTGTCCTCATTTATTATTCTTCCTGATTTGAGGAAGTTACAGAACATGTACATTAAGATTCTCTTTCATCCAGCTCAAGAGCTGCAGGCAAGAAGAGACTGACCATTTTATGGGCACGAGTGTGTCCTGTCAGTCACCTGATTCTCTCTCACTCTTCCCATTCCAAAGAATGAAACACACACAAACCAGACATTGCTATGATGGACCACACTTTCATCAATGCTAAAGGAACAGAAACATGGAAAGTTTGAGAGAAGAAATCAGCTTTGAAGCTCACACGTTCTCTCCAGGCCAGGGTGAGAGGAGAAAAAGGACAAGTAAATAAGTGTCAGCTATCAGCTTCTGTCATTTAAATCCAATTCACATGAAAGTCAAGACATCACCCCAAACACCACTGGTCCTCTTCGAGGAAGAACAGTACCAGATCTCTCACCGATGGGCTGGTAAATATTTAACAACCAGATCTAGGGGTTGTTGAGGTGGGACATGAGCTCATGGGGCATGTTTATGTTTAATTTTCATTATGACCATTCTCTCCATCACTTTTTTAGTCTAGACAATCAGCAAAACAACAAATCAAGTCCCAATTTGTAGTGTTTGCCAGTTTCTGAAGTGTAAATACTCACACTGAAAGATCTAACAATCAGCTGTCCTGAACTGATTTGACATGGCTTCAGTAATACCCCTGGATCCCCTGTATAGAAGCTTCACCCGCTCTTGGTCTGCATACACATACCTCTTCTTGGGGTCTCAAGCTCCTTCAGGAGCACAGTTTGTAAACGGGGTGTTATGACTACTCAGATGTCAGCCATAACATGTTAGATTGTCTGTCCATCTAATTCTTGGAAATTGTTCAGATGTTTGTAGGAAATTTTAAATATATATACATATATATATACACACATATAAAATCATTCAAACATGTTCAGCCAATACTGTGAGTAGTTTAACCCTGCTATGAAGGACAGACCAATGAAAATAGGATTTGTGGGGCCAGGGAAAGAGACTGGGGGTGAGGAAGGGTATGGTTACAGCTTTCATACTTTTTTGTCTTTAAGTCATTACAGATGACTCCACATTAATAGCATTGTAAAGAATTCCTTTGTGAATAACCTCCTCTATAGTAGAACTTTAGATTTCTTCATGGTGTGGAGAAAATTCTCATTCCTTGAAGGATAAACCAGTGAAGTTTGTGCAAATGATTTGAACCACCCTGCTCCCACCCTTGGCAAAAATAGTTTAAAATGACAAAATTCAGTGGTGGCAGGTCTGTGGCCAAAGAGACACTACGTTATTGGTGGAGTAGCAAAATGGTAAAAATCCTTTTGTGAAGGAATTTGACAATATACGATTTAGCAGCAATTTTAGAGCATTAGTTTGGCATTTCCCACCCCACTGTGAAGGCTACATTCAGTTAGATGCTTAGTGATGGAGGATAATCTATTGTCTGAGGGCCTCTTGAGCTATGTCCAGAGACACTCATTGAAACGTTGACCATAGGGTAGTGAATTTCTCAACCATAACAACTCTCAAAGGCAATAGAGGGGTTGGGATCTAGGTGGGTGGAGAAAGAGCTCCTACCAATGAAATGAAGCTTTTTGAAGTTAGAAATTATTTATAAAGTACTCCTATCCCCTGCAACAGCCTCCCACCATGCTCAGCACAAGGGCTCTCCCCATTTGGGATAACAGTAAGAACTTAGGCTACTGAATTTAACTTTTAGAATGGTACAGATATGATCCTTCCCATAGCTCCACCCAGAGAGGTTTCTGGCGCATTTTTCCCCAAAAAGGAAAAGGAAACAATTTCCAAAAATTGGAAACATATGTCTCTCCATTCAGTGACCCAGTCAGAAATACCCATACACAAACAAATATCCTTTTGCCCTAGCAAGATTGAGCCTCGCCTGGACCCACGGCCTTCACAGGACCTACATGAGCCCCAGAATTGCCCAGCTTCCTCTCTATTACAAGAATTGCAGGATTTTGGGTGGTGGTGGTTTTTATCCCTCAGGGTTCACTCATTTTCTGTACCCACATGGCTCTTGTTAGTGGTCACACACTCACTATAAATTTAACGCTTGTCACATGCCCTTTGATTTTATTTTCCTCTTTGTGGGAATGGAAAAACAACAATGATTTTCAAAATAAGGAGAGAAAAAGTAAGTTACCAGCGATGGGGATAATGCTGCTCATTCTCTGCTGAAAAAATAGCTTCATCTCCAGAAAGGGCATAGAGACAGGTCTGGAGGCAGGAAATTTTGTAAATGGCATGGAGAAGGGAGGTAGAATGGGGCAGGCTTGACTAACTCTGGCCTGCTGCGTGCCTCAAGCAGAGCGGTCCAGACAGTTTTCTATCTACCCATCTTTGCCTCCATTCTGCATCCTCATCAATGCCCCACGCACCCCTCCCCCCATGAGACAAGGGAGCTGATTGCTCATCTACAGGCATGGAGAAAGAGGATGTTTTCTAGACTCTATTATGGTGGGTTTTTTGGAAGTGGAAAGAAAGTAATCTGGGGACAATCCAAGAGATCTCCCTAGACCTAGATCCTAGTAGTGTAGAGAGAAGGTGAACTGTTAATGGGATAAAATGATAGAGCTTAGTCTTCCCTAAAGCCTTACGGATAAAGAGAGAAATCTGGGCGAATAGCCTGCAGGGAAAAATGGTTTGAAATTTGTGTATTGGGAAATACGGATTGTGTGAAGTTCTTAACTGAAAAGGAAGGAAGGAAGGAAGGAAGGAAGGAAGGAAGGAAGGAAGGAAGGAAGGAAGGAAGGAAGGAAGGAAGGAAGGAAAGAAGGAAGGAAAAAAAGAAAGAACTAATGATGTATCGAACACAGTACTAAGTTTTGGGGATGGAAATAGAAGATGGTCCCTCCATTTAAGTCACTCCCATTCTAACTGGGAGACATAACATATGAGGAAGAAATAGATGCCAGGAAGGTAGAAAGGCCCAGCATTACTATGGGTATAGCTAAACAAAGGATGGCAAGGCCTGGGAGTTCTTGGGTCAAGTAGAGGTGTATGCCCCACAAAAAGAGCCAAGGAGTCAGAGTAGGGAAGGGATGAGGTAACAAGGCACTGTGGGTAGGGTTTTGGACTTGTATAAAGTCAGATGTGAAATGGTTGTTTGACCCTGGACAAGTCAATTAACCTCTCTCCATCTCAATTTCCTCCTCTGCAAAATGGGATGATCTCAAGACGATCTCAAATGTCCATTTTAGCTCTAATCTATGATTCTATGACCCACATGTGACTAGAATCTCAGAATTAGAAGGGATTGCATAAGCTATCTGGTCCAACGCCTACCTGCCAAGATGTAGAAACAATGAAACATACAGCCTTTTCCTAAAGACAGCCAGTGAGGGGGAACTCACTACCTCCCCAAGCAACTCACTGCTTCCCTTTGGGGACAGCTCTCATTGTCATAAAGGCTTTTCTGCTGATCTCTCTGTAACTTCCCCCAATCACTCCTGCTTCCACTCTCCAAAGCATCTTCTCCATGATGACCCTTCAAAGATGGCCTCCAACTTTGCCTCTGTTTCCTCATCTGCAAAAAAAGGAGGGAAGGTGGATTGAAGGGCTGATCTATTTCCCTGATTCATTCCCCTAGATTGAGATTGTTTGATTAAGTGGGACCAAGCCTGTCCTCTTTGGGAAGAGGCCAATGAGGATAGAGATTCTAAATAACATTTCTGGTTCTCAGGTTTTTTTGAGAACATTTGAATCTGCACCATTTTTAATGTGTTTGTGAATTTTATCCATTCCCTTACAGTAAAGAGACCCTTGCTGAACTGTCTTGAGTTTGAGAAAGGAAAAGGATATGAGTTTAAAATGAAGGGTATCTGGGTTGGTAGTGACCATGAAAGTAACCTGCCAAAAAGGACAGAGGGCATGTGAAGCCTGAAAGTGTTGCTGGGATCCCAGCTCTGGGCCAAGTCAGATCAACAGAGCTAAAGAAGGAACAGGTCTGAGGCTGGAGAAGGGGTAAAGAAATCCCATGATCTCTTCTAGTTTATGGCTATATGTTATCCTCTGACATAGCTCTTTGGGTTCAAAAGGAGGACATTTGGGGTGCACAATGCTTAACCCAAGTGGGTGAACTGGGAATGGTGAAATTTCAGACAGGATAGATAGTACAAGAGGGAAGATATTTGGGCAAGGGGATTATCTTCATGCTCTTCAAACTATATCATAACTATTCTTCCTATAAATAAAGCTTCTATGAAGCTGAGGGAAAGAGACTTGGGTCACACAATGTGATCCTCTTCATCCCCTGGGTGATCTCATCAGTTCCCATCAGTTCCCATAATCTCTCTGTAGATCATTCCCAGGTCTGTATACCTAGCCCTAACCACTCTCCTGAGCTCTAGAAATAAGCCATTATTCATTGCAGATCATGAGACTTCTTCCCTGAGTTGGATTCCATATCCCCCATATTTTCTTGTCTCTTTCAGAGGGAGCAGAGCCCCCATTATCAATAAACAGGCTTAGAATTCAGCACCCAGCAAAAGGGCAGCTCTGCCTGGCACAAGAAGAAGACCTGAGAAAGAAGAATGGGGAAGGTCTGCAGGAAGGAGAAGTGAGAAGGAGAGCTGAGGACATCTGTAGCATTCAAAAAACTAGGTCATGGAAACAGAAAGGGAACAGCCAGGTCGGAGCAACTGGGCACTGGGCTTAAAGATGGCACCAGGCACTGAGTTAGAAGTCAAGGTGCACAGTTAGAAGTCAAAAAATCTGATGTGTGAGTTGTACATCCATGTGCTCAATAGCTGAAGCCCCAAGGGGTGGATCAAATCCCAAGGAAGAGCCAGAGACAGGGGGAGGGCCACTCCAGCAAGGACAATCTGGTGACCAAGTCTGAAACCTCAGGCTGAAGTGTTAGGGATAGATAGCTTCCCCCTCCCCACAATGTCAACAACCAGAAAAGCAGCCAAGCCTTCGTGGGACTTAATTACAGGGCCAATTGTGGTTTGACAAGAGGCATCCAGGTGGTGCATTTTGTAGGAGCCAGACCTGGAATCAGAAGGACCTGAATTCAAATCCAGCCTCAGACACTTGTTAACTGGGCCATTTAATTAAGTCATTTAATGTTTGTCTGTCTCTGTTTCCTTATCTGTAAAATGGAGGAAATAGTGGCACCACCCTCCTTGTGTTGTTGTTACAATAAAGTGAGTTAACATGTAACTGCTAGTCACTATTGACTTGTCATTATTATTTTTCCATACTTTTCACCTTTATGATTGATTATGTTGATATAGAAATGACAGTAGGACAAGTTGCTTGCCTACAGAAGCAGAATGGCATGATGGGAAACTGAGGCATAAGCCCACCTTTGACACTTCCTACCTATGTTTCCTTGAACTAGTCACAACCTCCTTGTACCTTAGTTCCCTTATCCGTAAATAACATCTACTTTGGGCTACTCCCCTGACTGACGCTGGAAGGTCGGGTCCCCAAAAGAGTAGATTAGTTCTTAATCTCAGCATTCTAGGGGTGATCTTGAGTGTGTGGGATTCTCTTACTCTTACCAACAAGCCGACCATAGTGTGCTTCCCGCTAATAATCAGCCAATCGACTCAATTAGCTTATGTATTGATTGACTCTCATGTATTTTGTCTTAAGACTATTAGGGAGAGACAGCTAGTTGGCACAGTGGATAGAGCAGCAGGTCTGGAGTCAGAAGGACCTTGGTTCAAATCCAGCCTCAGATACTTACTGGGCAAATCACCTTACCCCAATTGCCTGAAAAAGAAGTAAAAAAGGAAACAGTGATAGTTTTTAAGTAAGGGAATTCCATGGGAATATTTAAACCTTTGCAGTCTTGGTCAAGACATTCTCCCCAGTTTCTTCATCAATAAAATATAAAGGATTAAACTAGAGGGTTTTTGATGTCCTTTGCAGCTCCAAATTTTTTTGTAACTCACGTCAACTCCATGAATCTCATTTTCTTCATCTCTGAACCGAAACGTCGCACTAGATAACATTGGTGATCTCCTCGAAGTCCAAATCTATGATTCAAAGCTGAAATCACTGGCCCATACTTTAAGGAAAAAGATGTGAAAATCACTTGCAAGCCACCAAAGTCTATGTAAATATAAGTTATTAGCTTATGATGATTTCTTGTTTTGCAAGAAATTGGAAAATGTTGCTCAGATTTCTTGTAGTTGAAAATTTTGCTTAGATCAATCACCTTCCTCTGGGCAGAGCAGAAGCAGGAAGTGAACCTAACACTTTGTGCCCACCTGGAATATATGCTTCACTTCATTCTCATCATTAGAATTTAATTAAGCAAACACAGGCTGTATGAAACTCTACCAGGTTCATCATCCCATAAATATCCCATAAATATCAGAGGTAGTGAAAGGAGCTTATGGAATCCAGTTCCCCAGCTCTGTTCAGTCTTCAGGGCTCATCTCTCATTCCCTTGTCCCTGACTCTCAGAGGAAGGCAGACTCCCTTCAGGAGCCCATGGTGTTGCTCAGTGGAAAGGAATTCCAATGTATCACAGACAAAAGTGAAAGCCTCTTCAAAGGAAATCATCTGGGGAGTGCTAACTCACAGCTGACAGCTAGCATTTACATGCAGCCTTAAATATTTATCTATTCCCACTCCTGTTCTCTGATGACCAAATGGGAAAATATAGCCAAACTGACTATTTGAAAAACAGTCCAAGAAATATTCCTGAGATTTGGGAGAGGGGAGAGAGGAATAGTTGATCATGATAATAATAAAGATCCTATGGATCCAAATTCCTTTTCTCCCAATGACCCTGCAGCAAGACAGAAGGAAGAGAGAGAACCAGGGAAGCCATTTGATGATAACATCACTGTGAAGACAAACCTCTTTGAAAGACTTAAGAATTCGGATCAATGCAAAGACCAAACATAATTCAAGGGGGCCAGTGGGAAGCACACAGCCCACCTTGTGACAGATGGTGACGAACTCAAGATTGAGAGTGAAGTATACACTTTTTTGGACATGACCAGTGCAGGAATCCACTTATTTGGCTAGTCATATTTCTTACAAAGATTTTGTTTTTCTTTTTAATTTCAATGGGAGGAGAAGGGACAAAAAAATTGATAGAAAAAACTTAATTTTCAAAAAGAACTTAGAAAACAAACCTTGAGATAAAGGTATTATTGCCCCCTCCAGCTTTTTTTTTTTTTAACAGATGAAGGAACTGAGACTTAGGGAGAAGTTTCAGCTGTTCCATAGGACCTTAAATATGCATCAATAGGCTAGGCAATCATTGGCCCTTCTGTTTAAATATGTCACTGCTGAGTCATCCATCCATTCACTTATTCAATGAAACTTTGTTGAGTGCAGTGCTTGTATATGAGTGTGATGTGGTAAATATCGGGGAACCATAGATTAAAATTCTTTATGTCATTGGGAAAAATCACAGTCTGTCTCTATGTGCCTTGTTCCCCTCATCTGTAAAACAGAATAACAAGGGGGTTATATTCTGTTGGGAGAGACATGTACATCTACATACATACATGTATATAAACCTATGGAAAAGACCAGAAATTTTGTGAGGGAGGGAAGGTAGATGGAGTATCATGAAGCATTTCATGTAGAAGGTAGTGCTTTAATCAAATCTAAAGGAAATTAAGGATTCTAGGAGAATCATTTTGGCAAGATTAACTGGCATTCCCTGTCCTTCCTGCCCTGCCCAGCTGGGATGCAGACTGTTGGTAGCAGATCTGAACTGGGAGAGGGTGAGAGCCTGGGTCTTTCCATGTAGACCCATGTTCCTTCTGTGGTCCATAGTTCAGCAGGAGTCAACTTGGGTTGTTTGGCTACCCCAGGTGGCTGGGGTCAACCTAGGTTTGTCCTCCTGATCGTCAGCCAGAGTCAGCAGGCTCTGTCTGCCTGTGTCTGTTTTTATAAATGTAGGTCAGGTAGCTAGATCTGACCCATTTGTTCATGTGAACAGGGAGACCAGGAGATTCCCTCAACCCTGGCGATAAAACTGAATATCACAGGTAAAATTTTATGAACTAAGTTGGTTGATAAACATTTAGTAAGTGCTTGTTATGATCCAGGACTGTGCTGAGTACTGGGGATAGAAAGGCAAAAACCGTGGACTCCATCATCGAAGAGATTACATTCCAAAAGGGGAGAGAACAGGCACATACATTGTACAGGGTATTTCAAAACACTGCACTAAGATTTGGGAAACCCCCTGTGTGTACAGAGGACATGGAAGATGTCATCTCAGAGGCAAGGATCAAGTCAAGGGAATTCTTGGGCTTGAAGAAGGAAAGATTTGATCTGAGTCTTTAAAGAAACCATGGAAGTAAACAGTTGTAGATGAGGGGGCAGACATGGAGACCAATTGTAAAAGGCACAAAGTGGAGATGGCATGTTGTGTTCAAGAAACTGCAAGGAACTGTGTCTGAATTATAGCATGTGTGAACAGGAGTAAAGTGTAAGAAGAATGGATAGGTAGGAAGGGGTCAACTAGATGGTGATGAACTCTGAATGCCAAGCACAGACTTTATATTTGATCCTGGAGGTGGTACAGAACCATGGTCAGACCTATACTTTAGGAAAATTACCTTGGCAACTTAATGGAAGACAGATTGGAGGAGAGACTTGAGTCAGAGACCAATGAGGTTATTGCACAATAGTCCAGGCAAAGGGTGGTAAGGGCTCAAACTAGCATGGTGACTGTGAATGAAGAGAAGGGATGTGTAGGAGATCTTGAAGAGAAAGAAACTGAAAGATTTGGAAACTAATCAAGAAATGTGGGTTGAGGGAGAGTAAGGCACCAAGAACGGCAAGGAGACATCAAATCTGGGTGACTAAGAAAATGGCGGTGCCCTAAATGGTAATAGAAAAGTTGAGGAGAAGGGAAGTTTTGAGGATAAAGATTTGGACATGTTGGTTTGGGACGAGCTGAAATCCAACTCAAAATGCCCAGAAAGTAATTGGTGACAGGAGTGAAGCTCAGTAGACAGATGAAAGCCTGGGAATTATCTTTATAGAGATGATCATTAGACCCCTGGGAGCTGAGAGAATTTAGAGAGAGAAGAGAAGAAGGTCCAAGACAGTGCTTTGAGTTAACAAGCATGACCTGGATGAAGATCTAGCAAAGTATCCTCAGAAGCAGGAGACAACCAGGCCAGAGGAGAAGCAGGAGAGAATGAGTAGTGTCATGAAACCCTATACTGGAGAGAATGTCCCAGAGGAGATGGGAATCAATCAGCATCATACAAGTCAACCACCGGCCGGCCACTTCCGAGATCTGGGAGATTGCTAATGAGATCACAGACTTAGAGTTGGAAGGGATTTTGAATTCAAGTTCCCTAGTTCACTCCTTTAATGTTACAGATAAGTAAATAAAGGCCCCAAAAGAAGAAACTTGCCCAAGGTCACATAGAGAGTGAAGGGCAGAGCTGAGATTCAAACCTAGCTTCTCCAAATTCAACACTCTTGATACCTTTTGCCTTAATTTCCTTCCCTATTAAATGAGAAGAACCAGACCAAATTATAATGATTGACATTCAGACATCATTTTACATGTATTCTCTGGGGGGTCCCACAACAACCTGAGTGAGTATTGCAAGTGCTATTACTTCTGTTTTACAGAAGAGGAAACTGAGGTCCAGAATCAGAGGGATTCTTGACTCCAAGTTGAATCATCTATCTGACATCCCATAATTGCCCTCTAAAAAGTCTGTAAGCAAAGGGTGTGCCAACCTCCTAGGTGAGCTCCCTGCCTCAAGTCTCTCTCCACTCCAGTCTACCTATGCATAAAACAATTCTTCTAAAGCACAGATCTGGCCATGTGACACCTTCTCAACCAAGATAAAATATAAATAAAAGCTTTTTCTTCACCCCAACATACTTCTCCCGCCTCATTGAACATCCTTCTCCCTCTTCTCTGCAATCCAGCCAAAATGACCTGTCTGTTCCTCATTCCATCTCCTGTCTCCTCCTTTGTACTGGTCCTCTCCTGTGCCTAGAATGTACTCCTTCAATGCATCCACCTCAGAAACCCCTCTCATCAAGACCCATCTTGGAAATGATCTTCATGAGATCTCTCCTAATCCCCTCAACTGCTGGTTCTCTCCTGACCCACCCCCAACTACACTGTACTTAGCTACTTTATATGTATTTCTGTTTTTTCACTTGCATTCATGTTGTATGTGTATGCATGTGTGTACATACACATATGTGTGCATACATGTGTATACATATGTGTTTGTGTACATATATATATACATACATACAGTGTCTCTCCTCAGAATGTAAGCTCCTTGTGAATAAAGATTGTTTCATTCATTATATTTGAATCCCCAGAAATCAGTGCAGTGACCAATATACTGAAGGTGCTTTATAAATACTCAATTGATTGGTGGAGCCCTGCTTTAGGTCCTGTGATCCTAAGGTCATTCAATTAGGAGTGCATCATACATAGTAGGGTCCAATAAATGTTTGCTGAATGGATGGACAGATGGATGGATGGATGGGTGGATGGATGGATGGAGAGATACTCCATCCAGTGTTTCTGGTTCTCTTCATTATTACAAAGAATAGAAAGTTTCTTTAATTTGTAAAATTGGGAGCCCTTCAGAGGACTGACTGACCCCGGCTGGAGAAGTCATGAGTCACCTCCACCAGAGGTGGAGCCCTGCATGCCTATTAGGCCCCCAAACAAGAATAACATAAGTTCGAGAACTCTCCAAAGTATCCAATCTCCTCCCGTCAATTTGACTTGGAGCTAACATTGAACCTCACCACAGTTTTTTTTTTTAAGAGAAAAAGCCCACTCAGCTGAAAAGAATTGAGGTCAGCCTGCAGTGCTCACAGACCTTTCTTGTCTATCAGAGGGGTTTAAATTGGATTCAAATGCCCTGAGAGTATGAGACTGGATGCTGAAGGCAGAGATTCTGCAGACCCTGGGCTGCACTGGTGATAAGGCCGGAGAGAAGCACAGGTGGAGATATCCACAATTTCCATCTTGTCAGCCCACCATTGGAGGCTTTGGGGAAGAGCTCTCTGCTTTGGCAACAAGCTTGGGACTGCGGTGAGGATGTGAGTCTCAAATGAGCCATTGCATAAATAAATAGAGCCAATGTTTTGGCAACTTGTATGTGGGTGTTTCTTGAGTCACGTCCACTATGAGTGTACCCAATATATCCAACATGGTTACATCCATGTCTGGTAGCAATTTGGTTCCATTAGCATTTACTCAGTTCCTATCTTGGGCTCGGACTGTACTAGGTGCTGGAGATGCCAAGAAAAAGCTGAGCACTTGCCCTGAGGGAGATGACATTCTACTGGGGGAAAGGCTATGATAGAGCATCAAGTAGACCAATGGTGTCTGTCATGCATGGCAGGGGGGAGGGGGACAGTCAGAGGGTGAAGGATTTATATATCCTGGAGGCAATGGGGGTAATGGAGTTTCTTGAACAAAAGAATAACATGGTCCTGACTTAGTTTTGTTTGTGAATATTTCTTAAGTTGCATCCTCGGTATGTACCTCTGTATGTACCTTCCACACATTCAACATAGATATATATATATATATATATTGATATATTTGATATCTATTTGATATATATAATATATGTATATATATGTGCATGTCTGTGTATGTGTGTATATATATATATATATATCAAAAGCCAAAGCTTATGATATGAATGGACAAGTTATTGAAACCTTACCAGGCCTGTTAGTTTGGTGATTTATCATCAAGGAAAGACCAGGGAGGAAAATTCCCAGCATGAAAAATCTCTATAAATGCAGATCAGCAACTTAGCAGGAGTTTATACTGTCAGAAAATTGTACGGGGGGGGGAGGGAGGTGCTAAGAGGTTAAGGGGCATGTTTATGGTTTCACATTGCTAAAATCTTCTCCCCCAAAAAAATTTCACAAAACCCTGCTTCATACTATAAAGTATTCAATGGATAAATTTAGTGACTCCCTTGCGAAAGTAGAGAGAATGACCTCAGACTAGTAGATGATCATCACCAGGGACTGGATTGGGGAGATCAAAGGAGAAGAGGCTTCTGAATGAGAATGGCAGGAGGAGGGCCTGGAAGCCTTATAGACAGGGGGATAAACTCACTTCCTGACCTAGTGTGTGGGGAGTCTGAGCCTGGTTCTAGAGAAGGTGACCAAGAATCCAATGTCCTCAGAAGAGAATCGAGTTTATGAGAGTGAGAGGAGATAGAAGAAATGTGAAAGGAAGATTCATGTTTTTTGTCAAAAACAGGAGGGAAATCCCCTGGGTCCCAAAGGTAGGATAGGTGCTCGACAAGTCCACCAAAGGCACATTGGACTCACAATCAGGAAGCCCTGAGGACTAACCTAACTCAGATTCTCATTAACTCTGTGATCTCTCTCTCTCTCTCTCTCTCTCTCTCTCTCTCTCTCTCTCTCTCTCTCTCTCTCTCTCTCTCTCATATTTTATTTATCTATAAAGTGGAGATAAAAATAACAGGGCTATTGTTAGGCTCAAATGAGATAATACATGGAAAGTGCTTAAAACACTATTTAAAAATCAACTCTGTTATTACTATTATGATCCGAATGTGACATAGATAGGTATGAAGGAATGAGAAGTGGGAGTCAGCAAAGGGCACTTTGATCCAGGCAGCCTCCAACCCAGAGTCACAAGGACTCTAAGTTGAGTTTGACCCTTTCCAGTCACAGTGCTGAGGATGATGGATGATCATTCTCTGAGATGGGGAGATGCAGCATACACAGATGGTAGATGGCATATTGCTCATGCTGACTAGGTCCTGGAGTCCTTCTAGGATGCCTACATAGAAGGAAGCTTATTTGTGGCCAGCACCACATAGAAGTCTGAGACTTAACTTACTCTCCAATTCTCAGCCAAGGAAACGTTGCTTTAGGGTGAGTTTCAGAGCACAGTGAGTTATTCAGGTAGGGAGCCAGGATAGAAGGCTGGGCTTGAGGTCAGAAAGATTTGAGCTCAAGTCATGCCTCAGATGCTTATTATCTGTGTGACCGGGGGAAAAATCATTTTACCTCTATAAGATTCAACTTCCTTATCCATAAAATGAGAAGATTGGACATGATGGCCCCAAAGGAGTTTTCCAGTTTTAAATCTATGATCCTATGAGCTACCCCAGGATTGAGGATGGCAGAGTTGATTTATCAATTCAGTCATTGGAAACATTGGAGAAAGATGTTTTAGCAAAAGGTTGAGGAATGAGAGGAAAGGACATGAATGAGAGGAGTATAGAATGCTGTTTCTACAAGTTCGGCTAAGAAAGGGAGGAGAAAGATGGGACAATAACTTGAGGTGATGTTGAGATCAATTGAAGGGTTTTGTAAATGTGCAGGAGAGGCTGGCATGTTTGGGGACAGTAGGAAAGAAGACAGCAGATATGGAGAAAGTGAAGGTTAGTAGGAAAGACAGGATGAGTGTGAACAATCTAGTGGAAAAGACAGGGAGGGGTGGGGCTCAAAGGCACAAGAAGAAAGAAAAGTCTCTTCATCAGAGACCGGAACAAAGATGGTGAGAATGTGGGAGGGGATGTTGGGGTTTTCTAGATATTGAATGGAAAAAAGGACACATCAAATAACATCTATTTTCTTGGCAAAGTAGGATATCAAGTCCTCTGCTGAGAGGGAGTTGGTGGTGTAGGTGGTTTGAGGAGGCAAGAAAAGTTTCAGGGCAGCCTTTGTGAGGTGTGTAATAATCAATGGGAGATTAAGAAGAGGATTCCCAGTTGTCAATGAAAGCCAAGTTGAAATTAAATAACACACTTCTGAAATGGACCCAGTCAGCACAACTAAATGACTTCTATAAGTGGTGTTCAGTAACAGAAGTAGAAGGAAAAATGATATTTTCTGGGGCTAATCCAGCATTGAGGTTTGACAAAGCATGAATTCAGGAGGAGAAGAAAGCATAGAATTGAGTGACCAATTGTTGGGTTAATATTGGAAAGGGAGTAAAGTTTGGGTAGATCCAGGATGATGATTTGGGAAAACAGGGATAGGTAATCAAATGCTATCAGAATGAAGAATAGGTTTAAAAGAAATAGGGCAGAAAGAGATATTGGAGGAAAGTAGGTTGTAGTCAGAAGAAAAACTTCAATCTGCTGGATAATGGAGTTCCAACTGTTATGGGTGAGGATGAGATGCTCCTTCTGAATGACTGGTGGAGTGAAGGTGAAGATCATGTTAAGAAGTTTGATAAACTGGAAGACCAGACTGGGGTGGGAAGGTAAAAGAGAATGGGGACAGCCATATGTATTTATGATTTAGGGAAATTGGGAACCAGAAAACCAAGAGTCACTTTCTGGCAATTCTGTAATGGGAAATCATATGCAATTCTTGGCACTGATATTGGCTTTTTCGTTGTCAACCGCATCGCAATTTCCATCCTCCTAAAATGCTGGCAGACCAAATAGGTCATTGGCGATATTCAGGAGTACCATTTCAGGAGAATTGGCAGGAGGGAAAGTAGATGGCAGGAGATTAAGGAGAAGGTGGATGGTGAAGAAATGGAGGTCATTGACCTTAAAAATGATCTATGATGAAAGCAGAAAATGTTGGGGTCTGATATTACTGGGTAGGGACTCTTCTGTCTCAACAATTTTGTGTTCTAAAACTTTCTTTCTGTCCTCCTCACTCCCATTCCTAACTATGCTCCATACCCCAAAGCCCTGCCAACTCATTGGCTAGCTAACCAGGTTAATGTTTGGCAAGTTAGAGAATAGTGTCTGGAAAAAGGCAAGCAGAACTGTGAAGGTTCTTGAGTTCATGTCATACGAGGAATTGAGCATGCTCTGCCTGGAAAGGAGAACTCAGGTCATCATGATGCTCCATCTTCCAGTATTTGGAGAGTTGTAACCAGCTGTAGGGATTATTAACCATGGTCTTTGAATGCAGAAGGAAGAGTAATGGATGTAAGCTGCAAAAAGACAAATTTAAGCTTCAGGTCAGGAAAAAATTCTATCAATTACATGTGTCCCAAAGTGGATGGGGCTGCCTTTTGGAGGAAGCAGGCTCTCCCTCACTGGAGGGTTTTAAAGAAAAGTTGCATAAATACTTGTTCAATGTATTGTAGAGAGCATGGATTGGATGAGATGATAGCTGAGGTCCCTACCCTACCTACAATTATATGATTCTGTGGTTACTTAATTGTGCCTATGATATTATCAATAATTGAACATTATTTAGCAGGCCAGTAATGGTGAGAATTTTGGACACTTTGGCAGAGCATTGTGGAAGATGCTTATAAGTAAGGGAACTTTTGAGCAGTCCTCAGATCACACCACATGGGTGTGATTGACTCCACCTACACAAAGTCTATCACTAACCACAGATATGAAATAAAGAAGAAAAGGATGAAAATATTGGGAATTTCATTTTTCAAGCTCCGTAGTCTAGGAGTAGAACTATATGTATCAACCACACTATATGTATCAACCACACCTTGTGGACCTTAATGAGCTATTGAAAACATTCCCAGAAAGAGATGGGAATTCATCAGACCTTTCCATTGACTGGTTTTGTATGTTGAAAGAAAATTAGTTCCAGATGGTTTGTGGCTTTCTAGACAGAATTCTCTATCCCCACCCCCACTTCCCTTTACTTTCAATATTATTACTATTTCACTAAGCAGTGTAAATCAGTAAAAAAAAAAAAAAAAAAAAAAAAGAGCAAATGAGGAATGAGGCAACTAATTCATGATTCCTCAGTTGTGTATAATGCACCTCTCTGTGCCTGTCACAGGCAGCCTGGCATTCTGTCTCTTCTCTGGTCTCTGGTATCTTTCTGTCTTACTTCTCACACCTGAGTCCCAGCAAGAAGAGACCAATTCTCGGATTAACCTGACACCAATATGGAGAGCTGGATCAGCTTGCCTCTTAAAGGAAAGCAACTTGAGGTGTCCCTTTTGAATCTATCATTCTAAAAATAATAAAATGCAGGATTGAATGTAAAAGACAAGTTAAATAACAATTCTATTTTTTCTTTTTTCCTTCCCATCCTTCTGCATAGAGGAGGGAGGGAGTACAGAACAATGCTTCTGGGGGAAAATACTCTGAGTCCAAGTCACAAGCAATCCATGGAAAGGAACAATGGCTCACATTCCCAGAAGATCGTGCCGCTCATGGAGCTTTTGTGAATTGATGGGAGAAAAGTGGGTTCCTGGGAACCTGGGAACACACAGTTCATTCCTGTAGAATGATCCAGAAAGGGTGAGATTTAGAGAAATGATACCATCAAAGGACTGTGCATCATCAGAGACAAAGGTTTGGACCACAGAATCAGCAGCAGCAGTGTGTTCTGAAGGCAGATCAAGCAGAGAGGGTGCACACCATGGTTGCTTGGAAGCTTCAGAGATCAACTGGAGATCCAAGCAGAGCAGACCTTCACTGGGCTATTAGCCTCCCAGATTCTCCTCAACAATAACATTCACTCTCTTAATTTCTGACATTTTCCCTGGCTCTCCATGATGCTCAAAACACACTCTCTCTCTCTCTCTCTCTCTCTCTCTCTCTCTCTCTCTCTCTCTCTCTCTCTCTCTCTCTCTCTCTCTCTCTCTCTCTCTCTCTCTCTCTCTTCCTCCCTCCCTCCCTCCCTCCCTGATGTATTTGCTCCCCTGGAAACAAATAAACCAAGTCTCTTTCACATAAAAGCCATTCCAATGTGGAGGCACCTATAACATTTCCCTGAATCTTCTCCTCTCCAGACTAAACATACCGAGTTCTTTTCAATTTATCTTCATGGTCATAATTTCCTGATTCCTGCCTCCCCTGCCCAGCTACACTTAGTATTTCTTCTCTTTCTCTTCCCTATTATCATGCATTTCTTTTGTATGTGCCTATAGGAGTGTGATATAGTCATTCCTGTGCCCCATGGAACATGCTGCCATTCCTAACTCCAGATGATAATATAATAGTTTGAGGGGCCAACTTGCCTCTGGTATGACTCAGGGCCAAGGACATGCTCTTTGAGATGGCAGCCCCCATATTGGCTGCTGAGCTGATGACTCAGTGGAAATTCAAAAGGGATCAATCCTTTGCTATTCTTTTCTTCTCAGCTTATTTCCAGCTGTTTTCCAAATTAGATGAAGGAGGGAAGGGATGATTGACTGCTCCTATCTCCCACTCATCTTTTATAAGGCTGTGAAAGGATCCTTGCTTTCACAGGAAAGCTTTTGCCTGTACTCCTTGACCAACTTTCACTCTTTTGTATTGGTTCTTTCCTGATCCTCAGTGAATAGGTACCTTGAGATGAACATGTCCAGAGTTGGAAGCAAATTTGTGAGTTCAAAATGTCAGGAGTCCTTGGGTGCCATTGGATTGGAGTTCTCTGGTGGCAAGGGAAATATCTGCCATATAGAAGTTGGCCATCAACAAGATTAGAACCGTCCTAAGCCTGGCCATCCTACCAGTAGGTTTGTAAAGACAGTGCTGAGCTGAGGTGAAATGTAAAGTTTCTGATTAGCAGTTTTTCAAAACTGGTTTATGTTCTGATAAGGTTAAATATTAACTTCTAGCAGATTGTAACCATAAGTAAAAGTTGTTACCAAATCCTATTAATTTATTGAATCTTGTTAATGTGCACTGTGAGTCTTTATTGTTTATCATTTTCTGTATGTGTAGTAATAAATTACCCTTCTTATATCAAATTAACATTGTGTATTGAATCCCTTTTTTATTTGCATTTTGGGGAGATCTAAACATGATTCACCATCAAACTTACTGCAATTTAAATAGTTTCTGGGGAGTCTGAATGAGGGACTTAAGCCAATGAATGAAAAAAAGGAAACCTACCTGCTCCTTAATTAAAAACAGCCTCTCTTTCCACTCACCGTACATACATCTGAGTCTAAACTAAGTCCTTGAATTCCCATTGCCTAGCACAGTTCCTGGACCTTAATGAATGGTTGGTTGATCCAATCAAGTTGGGTTCCTCTGACCAAATCCTAACCATCTGTTTATAAAACAACTTCCCTATTTCCTCTAAAGATTCTCTGTGGAATTATAATCACTACTCCCTTTTCCAGTCATTCCCATGGCAGGGATAGGTGAAGAAGGAATTCCCACACAAGCATCCACACCAACGGCTCTCTTCACCTCAGCCTGCCAGTGTCCAAAGGGATCAGACGCCTTTGAGGAATTTCTTCCAGATATAAAACTCACAGATGTTATGGTAATTCCTCACTGGAAATCACCTCCCAAAAGACGGTGACCAGCCTCTGAGTCTGTTCCTTTGGAAGAGTCATACCAAATATATTCCATAATGAAAAATAATCTCTGGACATAAATAACCACTTTTGAATGGCTCCCTTTCCAGAAATCATCTCAAACCACTTCTCAGACTGTTTAGGATTTTCTGTTTATCGGTTTCCAAGGTACTAAACAAGCAAGGCGATCTATGAGATCTCTTTGTTAATTATAACTAAACTAAATTTTACAGTGATGGATGGTACATAAACCTTGTGACATTTAACTGTGACTAGCGCCTCCAGAGGAAATTGTGTTAAGTGGATAGAAAGTGAAAGCCAGAGTCTGAATCCTACCTCAGACATACAGACAGCTCTCTGCAACTATGAGTTAGAGAGGTGCTAATCTACTAACCTGCATTAGTAGAGAGAGTTTCCTCATCTGGAAGTTCCCTACACCAATAAAGTCAAAACCTTAACTAGCTTAGTACATCCCTTTAGTAAAGAGTTTTCTGTAGAATCACAGAAGTCAGGTCAGATTTAGGGAACAAACCTCCATTTTTTTTTTCCTGAGGAGGGGGGAAAGAGTTCACTAAATAAATATATTCTTTAAAAAAGTACAACTGTTTAAATATAATGACCAATTGTGACCTCAAGGAAAAGATGTGAAAATGCACCTCCCTCCTTTCTAGGGAGAGGTGGGATGCTACAGGCATGGAACACAGTCAGACTCAGTTGATGTGTTCTTTAGTTCTGCTGAACTGTTTTATTTTTTATCTGCCTTTTTATTGTCTGTTATAAGGGATGATTACATAGGGGAGAGGAAAGGTATATATCGTATCTGGAAATGAATGTGATGGGAAGACAAATATATTAATAAAATGTTTTCGTATGGGCTCTTTTTCCCTAAATAATTGCTCCATCTAATGGATTTGGGGGCTTTTTCTGATGTTAAATGAGAATATTAACTCATCCCTATACATTCATTTCTTCTTAAAGTGATGAGAGCCATCAGAGGTCTGAATGTGTCTCAGACAAGAATAGGAGAAGATAGTCATTAAATTTTATAGGAGACTGGTGAATGACTCAGCTTGATGTTTAGGCTTGGGCATCTCGTGTGTTTACTGTATTTGGAAAAGGTATTTTTTTCTTTTACATACAGAACCACCCATCAAGTCTAGAGCACTGGAAAGCATTAGTCTAAAAAGTCTGAGAACTCACGCCATCAAATTGCTTTCAAAACTCCACATGAAAGAACTTCCAGAGTTCTTGAGAGACATGGGCATAGGTGATGCCTGGGTATATTTCTGCCTTCCTCTGTGTTCATTTAATTAGTCCTCAAGAATCCGTGTTTAAAATGCACAAGATCTGAGCTGGAAGGGATTTTATGGATCAATGACTGCATTTCTCCCATCTCACAGATGAAGATATCAGGACAAATGAAGAAGAGGGACAAAGAAGTTAACATGACTTGCCCAGAATCTGGCAGAACAAGACAATAAACAGGAGAATGTCAAGTTATCCCTGCTTTAGAAATGGGAAAGTGTCACCAAGTGTTCAAGAATCCTGTACCAAGCCAAGATAAGGTATCAGAGGGTACAATTCTCTAGGGTCCCACTTGGTTAGTGTCATCTACTTGGCCTTGTAATGCCCAAATATGCAGAGACAAATTCTACTGTCTATCCTCAGAGAAGTGGGTTTTTTCTCCCTGCTAAATGTATTTTAAATGTTTCTCAGAGATTTATATGCTTAATTTATTGAGGTAGCTTAGGTGGCATAGAAGAGAGAGAACTGGACCTGAAGTCAGAATAACCTGAGTTCAAATCTAGCTTCAGACACTTAGTAGCTGTGCGATCTTGGGCAAGTCACCCCACCTCTATTTGCCTCAGTTTCTTCATCTGTCAAATGGGTTGGGGATTTTCCTGATCCTAAGTCCTACATTCTAGCCAGTATAGCACCCTGCTACTTAAACGTAATTAATGTCTTTTATTTGGATGCCAAAAAATCTTTTTCACAAGTACAAAACATACTTCAGACAAGCAGATAGCCATTTCTTTGGGAAAGATCTTGAGCGTTAATGGACAATGCAGAGATATTATGTGACATCCAGAAGAGTCATCACATCTTGGGTATTGCTTCAGGAATAGGGAAGTAAGTCACCCTGTACTCTGTCCTGATCAGATGCATCTTGGTTCAAATTCTGGGTGCCCCAGTTCAGCAAGGATATTAATAAGCAGGAGAGGGCTGAGAGGAGGGGACCCAAAATGATAAAAGACCTTGAGTCCATGATATATGAAGGTCACTTGAAAGAACTGGGGATGAGGAACCTGGAAAAGAATCAAGGGACGTGAAAACTCTGTGCAGTTATTTCAAGGGCTAGGAAATGGAAGGACTAGATTTGTTGGCTTGACCCCCAAGAGCAGAATCAGGACCAATGAAAGGCAGAAGACTTAAATTTTGACTTAATATCAGGGGAAACTGCCTAACAATTCGAGCTGTCTCAAAGTGAAGTGGGCTGCTTTGAGAGGTCCTCAAGCAGAGATTGGAGGAGATTTTGTTAAGCAACATTATCATGGGGATTCCTTTGTGTGTATGGATTGAACAAGATGGTGGCCGAAGTCCCTTCCAGCTCTGAAATTCAGTGATTCTGTCATTAGCTCATTGTATGATCGTCTTCTCCAGTGGTGATTATAGTCCCTCCATGCTTTCTCTTCCAGTGGGATTCTTTTCCATCTTCTCCCATTTATCTTCCCAGGCATCCACCCAGTATATGATGAGCTTTTCACCATATTGCCATCCATGAAATGTGCAGGAAGTAATATTAAAGATAAAATACAAGAAATAATGGGCTTTCAGAAAGAGATGCCAGCTGTTTGAAAAGGAGAATGAAGAAAATGATGAACAGGAGGCACTTGGGATATTTTAAAAGAAAGGAAGGAAACAAGCATTTATGAAGCACCTACTATGTGCCAGGCACTATGCTAAGCACTTATACATATTATCTCATTTGGTCCTCACAACAACCCTGGAAGGTAGGTGCAGTTATTATCCCCATTTTACAAATGAGGAAACTGAGGAAAACAGGGTTAAGTGACTTGCCCAGGATCACACAGTAAGTAAATGTGCATGGTGGCATCCCCTAGTTGCCTAGGAAACATGTTCTAAAAGTGGTTCCAGGCTAGGTGACTGGTCTCAGATCACTTCAGGATAAGATCACACTATCCATTCTGTTAACCTGAGAAGCAAACAACAGTTGATGTCTATGGTTGGAAATAACTCTCTCATTTCCCACCCAGCTGTATGAGCTTTGATTTTGCTGTCTGTTAGTAAAAAATTAAAATGCAATCCCTTTTGAAGTTAATTTCTCTTGTTTATAATTACAGCTCAAGGTCAGAAGAGGAAATGCCTGGAATGCAGAAACAGGCATGCAAAGGCCTGAAAAGTGGTTCAGTTCCATGTTCCAGAGTCCCATGGTCTCCTCATCTCCATCCTGGATGATTCCTAGCTTGGTCTCACCCATGCTTTGACATGGATATGAAAGATACAGCTTCTAAAGTTCTCAGGGAAGGGAGGGGCCTTTATTTGGAGGTGGAGGTCAATCAATAAGAGAGGAAGATAACCATCTGGGAATCATCTTCCAATAATAGCTCATTTAGCCATTTGGGGAATCCCAACAAAACTCACACGCAAAAAATCCAAGCACCCAGACCATACCATGCCCTTGGTAGCTCAGAGTCTCAATAGAGTTAGTGTTAACACAGTCCTGGATGAATCTGACTTTCCAGGCTCTTCCAGCAATCTTACTTAGGCCATAAAGAGTTTTCACAAGTTTTTTTCTGCCCTCTTTGAGTCAGGCTCTTACCAGTCATCATAGTTAATGGTCTCTCAGAGTGAGAGTTAAACTCTCAGTCTCCTCAAAGATTTCTCAAAGAATGGCAGCTGAACAATAACCTACTGTTATTCCATTGGTTCTTAAAGCTACAGTAAAAGTATTAGAGATTAAAGTGAGTAATGAATTCCATGAAATGGTCACAGGAATTCACTTTTACACTGTTTGAGGTTATAACTATATAAAAGAAGGTCATTGTTACCAGCACAGTGGAAATATTCAGTGGAACTGGGTTCATGATTCACACTAACTGGATCTCCACTGTACAGTCTCTGTAGGAGAGTCTATTGAAGCTGAATCACTGTAGATAGACAGTCAGGTTCCCTAAGCTGTCCATAAATGGAGATTCAATAAGCATTGGTTAAGCATCTCTAGTGTGCAGTATACTGTGCTAGACTCAGGTGATACAAAGACTAAAAAGAAATTACCCCTGCCCTCAGGAAGTTTATACTTCACAAAGAGCAAACAGCATGTATGCAGGTAAATAAATACAAAGTACCTTAGCTCTAAAAACAAGTTAATTTAGGACTAGAACCTTAGGAAAAGCTTCATGTAGAAAGTGTCTAGCACTGAAGCTGCTCTTCAAAAGAAGTCAGGGGCTCTGAGAGGGAGAGCTAAAAAGGGAGAGCCTGAGGAACCACCTGGGCAAAGTCCTGGCATTGGGAGATGGATGCCAAGAAATCAGTGTGACCACCTGGAAACTTCTAGGTCCTCTCTTCTTTCTGCATCTCACCCTCTTCACTTCCAATGGTCAATTCGGGGCCCCAGTAATAATGAATACAGACATTTCTATCACATGGTAATGAACACTTTCTATACAATATCTCATTTGTGAAAGTTTGCTGAGCATTTTACATAGGTTATATCATTGGAGTCATACCAATCACCTGGGAAGGTGGATGCTTCTGGGACTTTTCTTCTTGTTTTTACTGTTGATTATTACTATTTTACAGAGACGGAGCCTCAGGTAATGACTTTTCCAGTCATTGGATGGCCCAGCTTCGAAGACCAGCAGGTGATGAGTTCTCTTCTCTGGATAGGTTCCTATTTTTTTTCCACTATGGGCTTCCTCAGGGGATGCTTAGGGCTAATACTTCTTTCAGGTTTCCTTTCCTCCACCTTGCCCTAGACTGGAGGCAGTCCAGTCAAGCTACTACAGATGGCTTCCACTTTTGTTGAGGCTGGGAGCTCACCATCCACTTACAGGTGATCGGGGGACTGTGATGTTCCAGGAAGATGCCATAATTGAGCAGAGTAAGTTTGTGAGAACACCTCCCCCTCATCCCCCAGTGAACATTCTTCACCAAGATCAGAAGTAAAGAGCCAAGTGTAATCATGGCCCGAGACAACTCTATATAAGACTTTCCATTCCTCAGGGGTGCCAACACTGCAGCCATGCCAGCTCACACAGACCAGTTAGCCTCCTGAGTCTTGCATCTGGCTCTCTACCATCTTGAGATAATTTAGTTGCTAAGTTAAATACTTCAGACAATTTCTTCTGTTCTCCACCCAATTCTCCTTTTGTCTCTAAAATCCCACAGGGGCCATGGCCCTGGTTCCTGGTTTGGGGAATGAAATATGAAAAAAACTGAATTTAAGTTAGATGTTCATTTGATTATTTTTTAGCAGGATGTTCATGTTAAGATCACTGCCTTATTGATAAGAAAAAACCACACACATAGCTAGGTCTCACTGTACCAGAGAATGTACCCAGAGAAGGACCACATAGACAGCTGGGAGGAATGCTGGATGTGAAACCACAAGACTCAAATGAAAATCTTGGCTCTAACACATTCCAGGGGACCTTGGGCAAGTCATTCAACTTCCTCAGACCCTAGCTTCTTCCTCTGTAAAATGGAAGAAAGGCATAGATGTCCTGCTTTAAATCTATGGTTCTGTAACCCTGAAACAAAGCCCCACCCCAGCCCTTAACTGTGTGGCCCTGATCTACCTCTCAGAACCTCAGTTTCCTAATCTGTAAATTGAAGATGGTAGCATCTGTATGTAGTACCTACTTTCAACCCTTCCTGCCCTGTGGGCACCCACTACAGTCATTCTCCTCACTCCTTTCCCTTGGGAACCTTTGACTCTGCCTCTGGTTGATGAGCTTTTCCCTAATCACATTCAGAATCAGGTCTGGATATCACACCCCATACATTTCCCAAAGTGTATTGCCCCTTCCCCCTTCCTAGTTCTGCACTGTGCCTTGTCTTCCTCCATTGGAGTGTGAGATCCTTGAGAACAGAAACAGTCCCTCTTTTTGCTTGTATTTCTATCCCCAGCACATAGCACAATGCTGGGCACATCTTAGGCGCTCAGAAAAATACCAGTAATGGATTGTGCTCTAGAAGTCTAGTTCTTCCCCGGGTCAGGGATGAGAAAGGGGATTAATCTTGGGCCCCCTTAGACAGGTAGGATGCTAGACATTCAATAAACAAACACTGTAAACAGTTTTGGCAAACATGCTCCACACCAGACAACCTTCCCCAGGGATCGAGTTCAGCCTCAAAAGATTGTATGGAAACTATGGAATGCAGCCTGCTTGATGATTATCCCAGCTCAGATCTCCTCTAGGAGGAACTCTGGGTCCTGCCTTCAAAACAGCACAAGAACTGACTGGTCCGACACAATACTCTCAGGCAAACATGGACATGTCACCAACGTCCACGACTTCCCCAGGGCTACATAAATCACCACCAGGGATGATGGGAAAATAACAGCTGACCACATCCACGGCACTTAGTGCTTCTTAGAGCCTTGCCTGCCATACATTTCCCTACCCTCTTGTCCACCTCGCTGACCTGCAACAAAATTAATCTTCTCTATATGAAGATGGCAAGGGCAGCTAGTTGGCCCAGTGGCTAGAGCGCCAGGACTGGAAACAAGAAGTTCAAATTTGACCTCAAACAATAGCTGTGTGACCCTGGGCAAGTCACTTACTCCTCTTTGCCTCAGTTTCCTCATCTGTAAGATGAGCTGGAGAAGAAAATGGCATACCATTCTAGTCTCTGCCAAGAAAACCCCAAATGGAGTCACAAAGAGTAGGACACAACTGAGAAAACTGAACAACAATTTGAAAATGGATCCTATTGTTCTTTCCTCTAGCCATTCACAGCCCACAGAACTCCCCACCAGAGAGAACCAGTGTGAGACACAAACCAAGGCTCACCCATCACTCTGTCCAGAAAAGTTGTGCTTCTCCAAGGAAGCATGAAGACACCTTGAGCTTGGAGTTCTATTGCTACCACCCTTGAAGGGAACCCCCTTCCAGGGAGAAATTCTTCAGGTTTGTGCATCCCTGGACGTTTTCTTTGGAAGCACTTTCTCATCTGATTATCCCAGGTGGCTCGTAGCTAAGGATCTGATGCTGTCTGCACCCGGCTGCTTGAGGCGAGCTAGTATTTCTCGATTTCATAACTAAGTGTCCTGTTCTTCTTCCTTTCTTCTTTCTTTTTTCATTCCTTTATTTCTCCTTTCTCTCTGTCTTTTGTTATTTTCTCCTTCCTTCCTTCTTTTTCTTCTTTGTTCTACTTCTCTGTCTCTGATTCTTTCTGTGTGTGACTTTGTTTCTGCATAACTCTGTGTCCTTCTATGTTTATCTGTCTCTGGCTCTCTGTGTCTACTTCTATCTCTCTGTCTCTGTGTCTCTGTCTCTTTGTCTCTGTCTGTCTGTCTCTCTCTCTCTCTCTTCCTCCTTCCCTCCCTCCTTTCTGGATTTATTCTGATGTACTGGATAGCTTCACTTTTTTTTCTTATAAAGTTCCTAGGAACCCTTGAGAGGTTACACAATTTTGACCATTTGTTCTTGTTTACTCCTTTTTTAAAAAAATTTCAGTTAACAAATACTTAGTATCTCTCCTCCCAACCTCCTGTTAGACTGGAAAAAAAGAATGACAAATAAAACCCTTGAAACAAAAATGCACAGTTAAACCAAAGTAACAATTTATGATTCAACAGGAAATCCATCTTGGGATAAATTCCCCAGAATGCTCATTCCATGACTAGATATCAAGTATGGTTTTATATTCTCTGAAATTGATACTAAATTTCATTTTGGCAAATGCAACGACCTACTCTGGGGGAGGGCAGATAATAGTAGTTCAGTGTGATCATGTAATATTCTAGACTCAGAACATCAGTCCAATGGCAGCCAGTGACATTCATTCATTCATTCATGTATTTATTAAGAAATCACTATAAGCTGCAAACTAGGCTTAGTGCAAGGGAGTTCCCATCATCTCATCTGGGCACACAAGCCACATGGCTTTTCTATCCCACCCTAGACTCCAAACAATATCCTCTGCCCAATCAAGGGAGACATGAACCCTGTAGTTCATAGACATAACAATAAACTAACTGTTGGTCTGGTTCTGATAGCTGTTCTCTGGTACCATCAACTGACCTCCTGCCTTCTTTACTAGTCGCTAAGAGCCCACGATGTATCAGCCCTAGAAACACGGTTTTCTAACTGTGCATTCTACTGGGAATAGAGCCCTGCTTTGCTTTCTTTTCTTGACTTGTCAAGAACTAGAGTCCTGTCTAGCCCAAACTTGCTATCTTCCCTAATACCCAGCCTAGGACTCTGCACATAGTAAGCATTTAATAAATATATTTACATTGATAAATAACCCAAACCTACTGAGAAGTGCCCTCCATCTACATGACCGACCTTTCCCTTCCCATATCCTAGGACCAAGAACCCAGTGGAAACCCAAAAAGGAAAAACTACTTTCCCAAGGTCATGTAAGTACTTAGGAACATAACCTAGGCTCTCTGCCTCAAAATTCAGGGCTCCCTCCCCCCCCTTTCTCCTCCACAATTGCTGTCTGCAACTGAACAAAGAGATTAAAATGCTGTCTGTGCCCTCGGCCCCTTGAGTTTCCTACTCAGAATTCCAAAGCTGTTAGAGGTCTATCCCAGGTGTCATGTCTTTTCAGACAAATTTGATGAATGCTGGATAACTCAGAATCATGAGATCTTGGAGCTGGAAGGCACTTCAGAGAACATCTTGGCCAACCCAAATATTATGTGTAATGTTCTGTACAACACACACAGTACACAGTCCATCAGGCTTTGCTTGAAGACCAAGGCAACCCATTCCTCTTTTGAATAACTCTAGTTATGAGGAATTTTTTCCTTACATCGAGCCTAAATAAGCTCCACCCCATCCAGTGCTCCCAGTTCTCCTTTTTGGCCTGTCAGAATAAGTCTACACCCTCTTCCATGCAGCAATTCACCAAATTCTTAAGAAACACCTTATGACTTTCATGTCATCCCTCAGCTTTCTCCCCTCCAGTATAAACACCCCCCCCCCATTCCTTTAAGGAATCCTCATAGGGTATGGCAATGAATCATTTCACACACACACACACACACACACACACACACATACACACATACACACACACACACACACACACACACACACACCAGCTACCTTCCAGTTTGTCACTATCTTTCCCAAAAACTGACAGACCCAGAGTTGACCATAGTATGGTCTAAAGGTTTTTTGGATTACATTTTATATTGAAGGGTTGACTACTGAAGATTAACACAAATGAGGAAAAAATCCAATGTTATTTCTATTCATAAAAAATAAAGTTCCAATAAACCTAACACAACCTCTGTACTAAAGGTTTTGATTGTTTGGTGGCAGTCCATAGCACCTACTATGCGTCAGGCATTGTGTTAAGTGCTGGTGATACACAAAAAAAAAGGGGAGAAACACCATACCCCTCCTCTCACTGAGCTCCCATTCAAATGGAAGAGAAAACATGCAAATACATGTGTGTATACATATATATGTATAAATATACACATATGTGTATGTACAAGATATAGACAGAGTAGGTGGAAGGGAATCTGAGGGGGGGCGCTCTAGAAGCTGGGGGAGCTGAGAAAGTCATTTTAGAAAAAATGGGGTTTGAACCAAGTCTTGAAGAAGGCCAAGGAAGCCAGAACATGGCTACGAAGTAGGAGAATCTTTCAGGCATGGAGGATATCCCAAAACTTTTTCTTGGGTTCTACCAAATCATAGAAGTCTTTGTTAGCAAACAAACACACAGATGGTGTGGTATGAAATATGCCTAATTGAGTGAAGAGTTTTCACTACACAGAGGTGTCTCCTCAGAGCAGCTGGTGAAGATCTGAAGAGTCATCGTTAAGTCTCAGATGGAGATTTCAAATTCGTCTTTGATACAGCTGCTCTGTGAGTCTTTGATTCTAACACAACTGAGGATATCATACCACTGAGACTCAGAGGGCTTCTAGGGAATAGGGCTCAATTCTCCTAAGAATACTGGGTTCAAATGCCAATTCTGCTTCATCCTTACCTTCCTCACCTTCCTATCCCCTAACCATCAGTCACTTAAACTCTCTGGACCTCTGTTTTCTCATCTGTAAAAAGAAGTTGTTTATTGGTGGTGGTGGTGATTCCAATTGTGATTTTCTTGGCAAAGATACTGGAGTAGTTTGCCATTTCCTTTCCCAGCTAATTTTACAGATGAGAAAACTGAAGCAAACAGAGTTAAGTGACTTGTCCGGGAAAACAAAGTTAATAAGAATTGAAACCAGATTTGAATGCAGGAAGATGAGTCTTGCTTGACTTCAGGCCAGGTGCTCTATCCACTGCATCACTCAGATGTCCTGTAAAAAGAAGGACTGGGATTAAGTGATCTCTGAGGAGGTTGATAGTTCCAAATGAGTGATCCTCTGATATTATGAATGTATTTGGTGTGTAACAATGGACAAGTCACTTTAACTACTCTGTGCCTCAGTTTCTTCATCTGTAAAATGAAGGGAATGACTTCGAAGATCCATTACATGTCTAGACATGAGACAGCAATATCACAAGGAAATCTTTCAGAGCACCACCCACAGAGCCTTTCACTAGAAATTATTTCTAAGGATACAGAAAGTGGCAAGGTATGGGATGGCCATAGGGGACAATGGCATGCCAGGAGTGGAGAGGCAATAGAAGGTCCATGGTTCACTGCCAGAAGAGACAAAGGGCACTGAGAAGCCTCAGAGCATCCCTCCCTCACAGCCACATCCAGAACATCCAGGGGGGTGTGAGGGAGGAAAAGAAGGCTGGGCATTGGCTTAGAGAAATGCTCTGACATTTGGAACACTACTAAAAGCTTTCCCCTCAGGGAAAGAGGAAGAGGAGTTTCTGCCTCCATTGCTTAAATTAGCCATGCACCCTAAATAACTCCTTACTAATAACTGAGGAAGAAGCCCAGTAAGTCAAATGCCATTAAGGATGGGAATAGAAGGTTCTCTCTCTTGTTAGGAAACAAGTGGACTTTTGTCCAGATTCATACATCTTGGACTGCCCATTCTGGGCTGAGTTGATGGTGCAGCCATCAAAGATGGTAGTTCCAAGATCATTCTTAGCAACTCTTAACCAGTCATTTTCTTGAACCTTGTGCCAACTCTTCGAAAGTTACAACTAGTTCAATGGTGTCATCTTTAAAAAGAAAGCCAAGACTTGCCTGTGCTTAGTCATTTCGTATGAGCTTTCCTCTTAAATTTTGGGTGTCAACCAGGGTGTGTGGGCTTTCACACAATCACAGGATCACAGAATATTACAGCTGGAAGAAACACCTCAGCAGTCATCTGTAATGGATCAATAACTGAGTTTGAATCCTGCCTCAGATAATAGCTAGATCACTGAGCAAATCATTTAACTTCTCTACCTCAGTTTCTTTATGTCCTAAATGAAAGGATTATATTTAATCCCTTCCAAATGTAAAACTAGGATTCTAAAGTCTAATCCACTTGATCCCTGAAAGGAATCTCCACCATAACACATCTGATAAGTGGCCATGTAGTCTCTCCTTAAATTCCTCCAGTGAGGGGAAGCTCTCTACCTACTGAATCAATCTATTTCACTCTTTTATAGTTCTAATTGTTAAGATTCCTCCCCTGACATTATTCCTTTATATGCCTCTACTTCTCCCCATTTTTCTCGGTATTCCCTTTCAGGAGAAAATTGAACAATTAAAATCTCTATTCCACATGAGAGCCCTCCAGATACTTTAACATAGCCATCTTTCCCCCTGTACTCAACACAGTCCTCGATCAAAACATCCCCAGTTCTTTAAATTAATCCTTATATGGGCTCTTGACCATACTTACTGCCCTCTAGGAGAGTAAAGAAGACCTGAGTTTGAATTCTGAGTTACAATAGCACTACTCCTTAACTATTTGAATGATCTTGAACAGATCTTTGCTTCTCTATTGCCCTCAGTTTTCTCATCTGTAATACGAAGGATTAGATTCGTTGAGTTTAAATCTGTTTAGGAGAAAGTGAAGGCTGTGAATGTCAAGGGGCTACAGACCTCATCATAATAATATCCAAGAGTAGAGATAACAGATCCTCCATGAGCAACATCTACGTGATGAATCACTGATGTTATGTCAGCAAAGGAACATCAGGCAAGTGGTTATCAAGTATGACTGGCAAATGGCTGTCAAAGTTTTGGGAAATGGAGAAAGTTCCTATGAGGGTACAAGATAAAGTCTTTGCTACCAGAAACACCAGAAACTTCACACGTAAGAAGTCAGAATTTACTAACTGATGCAAATTTTATGAAGAAATGAGATCTATGAAATATATCACTGTATAGTGCACAAATGTAGCACCTACTGAATACCTAGAAGGATGCAATCAAGTGGCCAGAATTATTCAGCAGAGATTTTCTTTCATTTATAAAACAGTGGATGAGAAAATCCTCATACTCCAAATACAGGGTGTCCCAAAAGTCTTAGTGCTGTTTCAAACTTAAATAACTTCAGAATGTATAAATGATACAAACTTGCCAAACAAATAATTTCAAACTTTAATTATTTCAATTTCTTGTAAATTTGGTTATTTTATGAATTTTTAATAATTTTTAATTTTAACAAGATGAGACACCTTGTCATTATACATTCCGCATGCACCGGTTTTTGGAGGGTCCTTTCTCAGACTGGTAGATCAGTAGAGGAGGTCTTGCTTGGTTATCTCAGTCCCCTGAGCTATCTCCATAAGACTTTTATTTGTGGGGTCACATCAAAATTGTCACATATACATGAAAACTTCATTCTATGATTATAAATGGCTAAAATTATAAATGTAATCTCTGCACTCACTGAGAAGAAGCTGATGAAAGTTTTTACAAAGTTCGAAAATCAGGTAGGCTGTTGTATAGAACAAAACGATGGTTACGTTGTACTTTAATAAGAAGCAAGTCAATATTTTGAAAATGTAAATAATCTTTCAAATTTGAGGGGGTTTATAAGTCTGTAGAATATCTGTTTCTGAAGTCATTAGATCTTTGCACTACACTAAGATTTTGGGGACATGCTGCATGAACCCCAAAATATCCTTGATCATTCGACAGAAAAAAACACCCTGAAACTAAAACATTTTTACAGAAAAAACTGTCCTCATAATGTCTTGGACATAATAGCCAACACTTTGCTATTGTGCTATATTAGCTATTTATATTATATCATGTTATATTATATCACATTATATCATATATCATATTATATGTTGGTTATGCAATGTTATGTTTGGTATGTTATGCTATGTTATGTTGATATGCTATGCTATGTCATGTCCTATCAGATCAGATCACATTAAATCAGATCAGTTCAGATATTAGCTAAATAGCTGTTAGCTCTAACATGCAGCTCGGGAGTCAAGGTGACCTGAGTTCAAATCTGACTTCAGACACTTAATAGCCATGTGACTCTGGGCAAATCACTTAACCTTATTTGTCTCAGTTTCCTTATCGACAAAATGGGAATAATAATAATATATCTTCCAGGGTTGTTGTGATAATCAAATGACATAATAATTGCAAAGTGTTTAGCACATCATATTCACTATGTAAATGTTAGATGGCTATAATTATCATTATCTGTATAGGGTTTTAAGATCTACAAATCTCTTAAGAATATTATTTCATTTCATCCTCACAACAATCCTGAGATGTGGGTGCCATTATTATCCCCATTTTCCACATGAGAACACTGAGGCAGAAAGAGGTTCAGTGATTTACCCAGGGTTACACAACTGCAAGTATCTGAAGCCAGATTTGAAGGTAGGTCATCCTAATTCCAGGTCTAGGATTCTATCTACTATTTCACTTGACCTGCAAGGAGAAAAAAAATTAAGAACAAAGATTTTCATGATGGTTGAAGTCTCAAAACCTCAAAAATACATGGAATGGAAAGCTTTCAGAATATTGAGCCTTATCAAAAGAAGTCAAAACCATATGGTAGCAGAGGGAAGTATCTATTATCCCTGTCCTCCTGTCTGCTACTGGAATTTTTCCAAAAATGCTTTCAGTGAGACTACAGAAGATGAGCCGGCGCATCCCTAAACTTCCATTCAATTACAAAAAATACTCATTATAAAAACTTGTCAATAGTATAGCAAACACTAAACATCATGGAATAGTAGCACGATATTGACGTTTACCAGGGCCATGAAACATAAAGATCAACCCAGTGAAAAAAAAATTATGACACAGAGATAATATGATGCTGTGGAAAGGACACTCGGCCCCTGGTGACTAGGAAAATCCAGAAGGACTTCCTGGAGGAGAGGGAATTCAAAAAGAGATATGATTTAGGACCTGTGTGACCTTGGACAAATCTTTTGCCTTCTCTGGGCCTCACTTCTGAATAAGACCATTTCCCCACTTATAAATGGGAAGAAAGAGCTGATGGATTCAGATGGATTCAGTCTTTCTCAGTCCTAAAATCCTGGGATTCTGAAAATGGCTTTATCTGCATCCTCATTCCCCTTGACCTCTCTGCAGCCTTTGACACTATCCATCACTTTCTCTTCCTGGATCCTCTCTTCTGTCTTTCAGGACACCAGCTCTCCTTGTTCTCTTCCCAACTCTCTGATGGCTCCTCCTCTGTCTCCTTTACTCGATCCTCCTCCAGATCAGCCCTCTGATCCTAGGGTCCCTGAGGGCTCGGGCCTGGACTCTTTGCTCTTCTTCCTTGGGGATCTCATCAGCCCCTGTGGACTTAGCAACCATCTCTGTGCTGACCATTCTCAAATCAACTTCTCCCACCCTAACCTCTCTACAGGAGCTAGATAAGCCTGAGAGTGCAATAGCTAAAGGTTGCAGAGATACTAGGCTGGATACTAGGAAAGAGACAGTGGGATCCAACTCCGACAGCCCCACCCTAGAGCCAAAGAGCTAGGTTCAGATCCTGCCTTTCTCACTACCTACATGTCCAGAGCCCAGTCACTTACTGTCTGTGATGTTCTGTTTCATCTATAAAAGTGGAGAAGACAGAACTGCAGGTTGGGTTCACTGATCTCTGGGGTCCTTTCCAGCTTTAGATCTTCAGTCTATGAAAAATCTATCCTGATCATGAGAGCTGTCCGGAGGTGCGATGAGATGGCTCCAGCGGTGTGAACCCTGATTTCCTGGAGGCCTTCAAGCAGAGACTGGACATCCCTCTGTAATGATGATAGTAGTAGCAGCAGCAACAGGTCGTATTTATATAGTGCCTACCAGGTGCCAGCACTAAGCTAAGTGCTTTACAAATATCATCTCATTTGATCTTCTCAACAACCGTGGGAAGGAGATGCTATTCTTATCCCACTTTACAGAGGAGGAAACTAAGGCAAACAGGAGTAATTTGTCCAGAGTCACACAGCTGGTAATAGTAATAGCAACAACAGTAACAGTAGTAGTAGTAGTAGTAGTAGTAGTAGTAGTAGTAGTAGTAGTAGTAGTAGTAGTAGTAGTAGTGAGGTTGGATTTGAATTCAGATTTTCCTAATTCCAGACCTGGAACACTCTCCACTGCACCACACAGCAGCTTTTCCCCTAGAACAACAGTCAAGATTTTATTAGCACCTTAAGGATTCCAAAGGATTTACACCGATCTTACCCAAGTCTCACTGCAACAACCCTTTGGAGACAAGGAATAAAAGTGTTGCTATCTCTGTTTTACAGGTGATGAAAAGGAGACATAAGGGAAGAAAACATGGTCATGCAATTAATGAGCATCTGAGGTGAGATCTGAACCCAGGTCTTGTTCACACCAGGTTCAGGGCTGTAGACACTGCCACAGTGTCTTTCGTTATATGTTGTGGAAGGGACTCTTGTTCAGCTGTGGTTAGATTGAACCAGGAGGCCCAATTTGTGATTCAGTCAGTTTTTAGAAGCTATAAAGCGGTCCCACCAGAACCCATAGCTATATAAATAATTCTTAGCTTCACAGTAGTGAGATCCCTCCCTCTCCTCTACTCTCTTATTCATTGGAAACATCTGATTTTAATCACAATTGTATTTCCTTCTCCAATCTGTGTCCACAGATTGGACTTTTCTTTTCTGCCTAAAGGAAATAATGTATCCTTTGGCCTCAGCCTCTAAGGCACACATCCTATCAATAGTCTTTATTCTGTGGAATTCACGTATTGTGTTCCAAAGAGCCTTGACATATGGGTTTATTCATTACCTTTCTTGGGAAGCAGCCTTATGAGAACGTGTGTGTGTGTGTGTGTGTGTGTGTGTGTGTGTGTGTGTGTGTGTGTGTGTGTGTATTCTTATATGAGAACAGCCAGATTGGCCGTTTCTTACTAAATAACATTTTTAAGTCATTTTCCCAAGGGAAAAAAAAGAATACAATCATTTTATTTTCACATTACCTCATGAAATTTTTAGAGACAAAGAATGGTAAAGAGTTTGAATCTATGGAAATTAGTTCATTCCTAGAGTCCTTATTTTGTCCAGTACAAAGACAGTCCATAAAACCTGTGTTCAACATAGGGAGGAAGCATGATTAACTTGAATCAAATATCACCATCCATTAAGGGAAAAACATTCCAAACCACCTCCATGTCAGGTCTTCCCTCTCCCACCCCCCCACCCCAGCTCATGCTAAGGCATTTCAGGCTTTGTTGCCAAGGTAACAGAAGCACAACTTCCAAAGGCTCTTCCACTCATATAACTTATTCATCCTGGTTGAATTATCTCCACCCTTTGCGGCCTGTGGGATATATTAATGAGTCTACTATTAGGACTATCTTGTTCCCAATAGTCCTAATTCATAGTAAGAATAAAAGCTAGCATTTATATGGTACCTACTGCATGCCAGGCAGTCCACTAAGTGCTTTTGATCATCACAACCACCATAGGAGGTAGGTGCTATTATTATCCTCATCTTACAGTGGAGGAAACTGAGGCAGATAGATGCTAAATGACTTGCCCAAGCCCACAAAGGTGGCAAGTGGCAGAGATGGAATTTATACCCAGATTCTCTGACTCTAGCTCCAATGTTCTTTGTGATTCTTAATTTCCTCATCTGGAAAATGAGGGTAGCAATTCATATCTATCTCCACTGCTGAACTAATATAAGCATCCAAGTCAGAGATTTTGAAACCATTATGAGCGACATAAATGAAATTGTTATTATGTCCACCATTTTCTTCCTACTACTTCTCCCTGAGCCCTCCCTCCCAATCAGTGGAAGTAGTGGCAAGGCTAACTGTGTGCTAATTACCAGATTTTCTGTACCATTTCATTTATAACTGGTTTGCAATAAACTCCATATGAAAGTTTGAACATATTCACTCATTTTCCACACTTTGATGTTTGCCACCAACTGATGAAAAGCATGAGCTCAAGCATCTCTGTTCCCCAGCCTGCTGGCAGAGTCCCTGGTGGTTGTGGTATTGACCACAGGAGAGTATAGGAGGATTCAAGCGTTCACATGGCAACTCTTGGGCTGGGTGACCAGAGCCTCAGAATCAGTGGTCTGAGTTACAGAAGAAACCATTGACATCAACTTCTGTGCCAACAAACAGGAAGATGACTCAAGATGTCAAAGGGAAGGCATAAAAGCCGCTTATGGTATAAAGCTTCCAGCTAAGTGATCTGACATCACCTTACCCCTCTGTCCTTTCCAGGAACATTTAGGAGAACATCTGGAGGGCAGACTTTAGGGAGATACGGGGATCTGGAATTAAACTAAGCGCATCCTCTTGGTTCCCCATTCCCATAAAAGTTATAAAACCATAGAGTGCTGGGGCCAGAAGAGGCTTTAAAGATTCTTTCTATGATCTGTGGGCCCAGAGCCTTGCTTCTCCAAGAACCTGGTAAACTAAGTCTTTGTGAGCATAGACCATGATGGATCATGGGGCACTCAGTTTGCTATTTCTGCCACAAGGTAGCCATTAATGATCCCTTTGGGAGGAGGTGATATACAAGATGACTTCTCCCTCCCCAAGCACTTCCCCCACCCAGAGCTCAAGTCCATTCCCCAGGATTCCCATTTAAGAATACAGGTCCTTTTTCCTGCATCCTGATGTGTCTTCAAAATAGGGAAAAGAGGAAGATAAACCATGCGACCAGGCTGCCAGTTCACATCTATGGCCTGGCACAAAAGGATGGCTTTTAACAAAATGTCTGCCTTCTGTAAATTGGATGCCACCAGTGACCAGCCAAGGGGAGTAGTCACAGAAAGATTACATATTTTAGGGAAATGATTTTCCAAAAGATTGAAGGATTATTGTGCTGTTTGCTGCAAAATGTTAACTTTTATCTTACCCTGAGCTTTATAACTATATTTGATCATGTTGTGAAATTTTCCCCATTCAAGATTCCTATAAAAGTTGTTTCAAAAATATCTTGTACTAGAGAGACATGTCCCAAGACTATGAGTTGACTTTGTCACTTTGGACATTTTTTTCTCCAAGCAGAATACTTGGATTAAGATAATAAATAAATAAATATTATTTCTGGCACGTTTGGGCCTACAATGTACAGTTTTACAATTTTTTTTCTTTGACACAACCATACTATGTAACCTGAGGGAAACCATGTAAACTTTCTGGGCCTCATTTTCCTCATATATAAAATTAGGGGTCTATTCTAGACTTCTAAGGTGCCTTACAACTCTGAGTCTAGAATTTTATGAGAACCCCAAGATTTTGTTTGGGTTTGATGGCTCATAGTGAATGTAAACAGCAAATGTTTCTGTTCTGACCAGAACCTCTGCGCATCTTCCCCTCCACCACTGATTCTTTTGTGAAGGCAAAGTACCTCAGTTTTTACCTAGTCTTTAATGACTGACTGGGTGTTGCCTCAAACTGAGCCCTGGGAAAGACCTTAGCTTAAAAAGTCCAAGGTCTCCTGCTGCATCTGGAGCCATTGTCAGTCGTTCTGACTTGTCTTGCCACTGGACTCCAATGACTCTAGAGGAGAGAGTGAGACTGATGACTGAACCCTCCCTCACTTGAATCCAATTCACTTACAAGTCAAGACATCACCCTCCTGATGTCATTGGTCCTCTTTGAGAATGAAAGATGAACAACCATCAGCCTTCTGAACTGTCCCAGCCAACCAGTCCCCTTGAGAGCAGCCCCTGGCACTAAAAACCAAAAAGGAATTCTCTTTGTCCTTCCTCTAGAGCTCCCACCCACCGCACTGACCTGACATGGCTGCTCCCTCAGCTTCTACTAGCTGAGAGTCACTAATCACAGCCCTTCTATAGAGAGGGGTGGTACAGGCTCTTCATCCTCTCTTCTCTCACCCTCTCCAGAACCATGAGTGCTACCATCTGATTTGCAAAGATACCCAAGGGACCTCTGGACCTTGCCATCTGCCCCACTGCTTCACTTCTAGAACTTCCAGGCTTTTCCATCTCTCCCCTTCAGGCTCTCTCTCTTCATTGGAGTGTAAAATGATTGAGATCTAAGATGCTCTCATTTCTCTTTTGATATCTTCAGCCTTAGAACACAGCCAGCACTTAATAAATACATTTCATTTGTTCATTCTTTTAAAGGGAGTTTCTTACAATCAACAAATTGATTAAGGACTTCCCTTGATTTCTATCTCTGTTTATCTCTCTCTGTCTCTGTCTCTGTCTGTCTGTCTATGTGTATCTCTTTCTATCTCAATCTCTGTTCCCCTGTCCTTCTGTCTTTTTCTCTATTTCTCCATCTCTCTATCACTGTGACACACACACACACACACACAAGCATGCACATACATACACGCATGCACACACATATGCACATGCACACCCCTTTACAAGCACAAAACCTAGGAAGGAGGGGGCGGAGCCAAGATGGCGGAGTAGAAAGACACACATACGCTAGCTCTGAACCCACACCTCATAAATATTTGTAAAAAAGAACTCCCAACAAATTCTGGAGCAGCAGAAGCCACAGGACAATGGAGCAGAGGAGATTTCTGTTCCAGAGAGCCCTGAAAACCTCTCCCAAAAGGTCCATTGCACCCCGGACCCAGAGCCGAGCCCAGCCCTGCCTTGGCCACGTGGCATTGAGAGGAGCGGATCCGAGCAGGCTCCAGGGACAGAATCTCCAGCAGCCACTTGGGTCCCTCCACACATGGGCCCCAGAGGTTGGTGAGAGGATCTTCTCAGCTTGTCGAGAGGGGAGTGGGGTGCCCCCATAACTCAGGTCCCCTCAGGAGGCAGCAGTGGAGGCAGGAGCAGACAGGGGCTCCCAAAGCAGGCAGGAGCCCAGATCCATTGTTGAAGGTCTCTGCATAAACCCCCTGAGGGAACTGAGCCCGTGAGGGGGCCTTGCCCCTACCTGAGCAGCTGAACTTAATCTCACACTGAATAGCAGCCCCACCCCCACCAAAAGCCCTGAGGCTGGGAAGCATCATTTGAATCTCAGACCCCAAGTGCTGGCTGGGAGGATCTGGAGGCAAAGTGGGTGTGAAGAGAATACTCAGAAGTCAAGTCACTGGCTGGGAAAATGCCCAGAAAAGGGAAAAAAATAAGACTATAGAAGGTTACTTTCTTGGTGAACAGGTATTTCCTCCCTTCCTTTCTGATGAGTAAGAACAATGTTTACCATCAGGGAAAGACACAGAAGCCAAGGCTTCTGTATCCCAGCTCACCCAATGGGCTCAGGCCATGGAAGAGCTCAAAAAGGATTTTGAAAATCAAGTTAGAGAGGTGGAGGAAAAACTGGGAAGAGAAATGAGAGAGATGCAAGTAAAGCATGAAAAGCAGGTCAGCACCCTGCTAAAGGAGACCCAAAAAAATGCTGAAGAAAATAACACCTTGAAAAATAGGCTAACTCAATTGGCAAAAGAGGTTCAAAAAGCCAATGAGGAAAAGAATGCTTTCAAAAGCAGAATTAGCCAGATGGAAAAGGAGATTCAAAAGCTCACTGAAGAAAATAGTTCTTTCAAAATTAGAATGGAACAGATGGAGGTCAATGACTTTATGAGAAACCAAGAAATCACAAAACAAAACCAAAAGAATGAAAAAATGGAAGATAATGTGAAATATCGCATTGGAAAAACAATTGACCTGGAAAATAGATCCAGGAGAGACAATTTAAAAATTATGGGCCTACCTGAAAGCCATGATCAAAAAAAGAGCCTAGACATCATCTTTCATGAAATTATCAAGGAAAACTGCCCTGAGATTCTAGAACCAGAGGGCAAAATAAGTATTTAAGGAATCCACAGATCACCGCCTGAAAGAGATCCAAAAAGAGAAACTCCTAGGAACATTGTGGCCAAATTCCAGAGTTCCCAGGTCAAGGAGAAAATATTGCAAGCAGCTAGAAAGAAACAATTCAAATATTGTGGAAATATAATCAGGATAACACAAGATCTAGTAGCTTCTACATTAAGGGACTGAAGGATGTGGAATATGATATTCCAAAAGTCAAAGGATCTAGGACTAAAACCAAGAATCACCTACCCAGCAAAACTGAGTATAATACTTCAGGGGAAAAATTGGTCTTTCAATGAAATAGAGGACTTTCAGGCATTCTTGATGAAAAGACCAGAACTGAAAAGAAAATTTGACTTTCGAACACTAGAATGAAGAGAAGCATGAAAAGGTAAACAGCAAAGAGAAGTCATAAGGGACTTACTAAAGTTGAACTGTTTACATTCCTACATGGAAACACAATATTTGTAACTCTTGAAACTTTTCAATATCTGGGTACTGGGTGGGATTACACACACACACACACACACACGTACATGTACACACACATAGAGACAGAGTGCACAGAGTGAATTGAAGAGGATGGGATCATATCTCAAAAAAATGAAATCAAGCAGTGAGATAGAAATATATTGGGAGGAGAAGGGGAGAAATGGAATGGGGCAAATTATCTCTCATAAAAGAGACAAGCAAAAGACTTTTTAGTGGAGGGAAGAAGAGGGGAGGTGAGAGAAAAAACATGAAGCTTACTCTCATCACATTCAACTAAAGGAAGGAATAAAATGCACACTCATTTTGGTATGAAAACCTATCTCACAATACAGGAAAGTGGGGGAGAAGGGGATAAGCAGGATGGGGGGGGATGATGGAAGGGAAGGCATGGGGAGGAGGGAGCAATGTGAGGTCGACACTCATGGGGAGGGACAGGATCAAAAGAGAGAATAGAAGTAATGGGGGGCAGGATAGGATGGAGGGAAATATAGTTAGTCTTATACAACAAGACTATTATGGAAGTCATTTGCAAAACTACACAGATTTGGCCTATATTGAATTGCTTGCCTTCCAAAGGGAAGGGGTGGGGAGCGAGGGAAGAAAAGAAGTTGGAACTCAAAGTTTTAGGAACAACTGTCAAGTTCTGTTCTTGCTACTAGGAAACAAGAAATACAGGTAAAGGGGTTTAGAAAGTTATTTGGCCCTACAGGACAAAAGAGAAGATGGCGACAAGGGCAGAGAGGAATGATAGAAGAGAGAGCAGATTGGTGATAGGGGCAATTAGAATGCTCGGTGTTTTGGGGTTCGGGGAGGGGACAAAAGGGGAGAAAATTTGGAACTCAAAATTTTGTGAAAATGAATGTTAAAAGTTAAATAAATGAATGAATGAATGAATAGATAGAGAGAGAGATAGATAGATAAATAAATAAATAAAGCGAACAAACCTAGGAAGGAAGAAGTTACCAGTATGGCTATTCAGTGTATGTAGTGAAAGCCTGGCATTCAGACTGGCCTAAGCCACCAGAGCAGACACAATTTGTTCATTCTTTCTGTGTTTTCTCTTATGCATGATCTCTCTGCAGAAACCCTGTGTTTTATCTGCCTCAAGTTCTGCCCTCTACCCACTGTTCCGCTTTACTTGCCTACATCTTAGCATGAATTAGCAAAACCAAACAATCTATGATCCCTAGACCCCAGAGCTTGGTTATGACCATTTCTTTCCTCACTTTTTCCCCTAGAACATTGGAAATGAATTTATCGACTCAGTATTTTTCTCACTTAATAGTATTTTATTTTTTCTAATTACATGTAAAGATTGTTTTCAGCATTCACTTTTATAAGATTTTGAGTTCCAAATTTTTCCCTTTCCTCTCTCCTCTGCTTCTCCCCACCCAAAACATCAAGCAATCTGATATAGGCTCTACATGTATGATTATATTAAACATATTCCCACATTAGTCATGTTGTGAAAGAAGAATCAGAACAAAAGGGAAAACTCATGGGAAAGAAAAACAAAAATGAAGGAAGAAGGAAGGAAGGAAGGAAAGAAGGGAGGAAGGAAGGAAGGAAGGAAGGAAGGAAGGAAGGAAGGAAGGAAGGAAGGAAGGAAGGAAGGAAGGAAGGAAGGAAGGAAGGAAGGAAATAATATGCTTTGATCTGTATTCAGATTCCATAGTTCTTTTTCTGGATGTGTATAGCATTTTCACTCATAAATCTTTTGGAATTGTCTTAGATTGTTGTATTGCTGATAAGAGCTAAGTCTATCCAAAATGATCACCACACAATGTTGCTGTTGTTCTCCTGGTTCTACGCACTTCACTCAGCATCAGTTCATGTAAGTCTTTCCAGGTTTTTCTGAAATTTGCCTCATTATTTCTTGTAGCACAGTAGTATTCCATTACATCCATATACCACAACTTGTTCAGCCATTCCCCAGCTTATGGACAGCCCCTCAAATTTCAGTTCTTTGCCATCACAAAAAGAGCTGCTATAAATACTTTTGTATATGTGGGTCCTTTTTCCATTTTTTATGATGTCATTGAGATACAGAGCTAGTAGTGGTATTGCGGGATCAAAGGGTATGCACAGTTTTATAGCCCTTTGGGCATATTTCCAAATTGTTCTCCAGTACGGTTGAATCAGTTCACAACTCCACCAACAATGCATCAGTGTTCCATTTTCCCACATGTTCTCCAACATTTATCATTTTCCTTTTTTGTCATATTAGCCAATCAGATAGGTGTGAAGTATCTCAGAATTGTTTTAATTTGCATTTCTCTAATCAATAGTGATTTAGAGCATTTTATTTGAGTATAGATAGCTTTGATTTAATCTAAAAACTTCCTGTTCATATCTTTTGACAGTTTATCAATTGGAAAATGATTTTAATTCTTATAAATTTGACTCTGTTCTCTACATATTTTTGAAACGAGGTCTTTATCAGAAACACTGACAGTAAAATTTGTTTCCCAGTTTTCTGCTTTCCTTCTCATTTTGGTTGTGTTGAATTTATTTCTCACTGTTTTATTCTGAGAGCCCCAACTTGTCATCCAAGATCAGGAAGCATCCTGACATGTAAAGTCTCTGAAAAAGCCCAACATTTTACAACAATGTTGAGAAGTTGTGAAAAATCCCTGTTCTAGACTATCTAGAAGGCAATGGAAATGAAATTTTTGTTTCCAAATCAAGTCAATGGATGTGACCTTACTTTGTGGAAAGTGGCACCAGTTGTGTCTGCCATTGAGAAATCAACATAGAAGCCAGCATTGCTGTGTGCTGTCCATGGTTCTGACTGCTGAGTCATCCACTAACTCATCTAAACAATGGGGAGTTTACAAGAAAGGGAAAGGGCTAGGGCAGAACCTTTTAGAACACTGACTTATTCATTGTTACTTTCCTAAGTATTTTATTGTTTACTTTGAATTTAGTATTTATACATGTATATCTTTCTAGGCTTATCTCAAGGTCTCTCATTCATGGAACTCCCTGTTTCAGCCAAGTGGAACTACCTGCTGTTCCCTGTTAACAATATAAAACATTCCATATCCCTCTCTGTGTCTTTGCCCAAGCTGTCCCCTGTGCTAGGCAGACTCTCCCTCCTCACTTCCGTTTTGTAGAATTCTTATCCCCTTCCAATGTTCTACTCAAGTACTAACTTCCTACAGAAGGCCTAGCCTAGTACTTCCAACTACCACTCCCCAGATTACTTTGTAGTTACACTGTAGTTTTTTTTTTCATTTATTTTTCTCTGTTCTTATTGATTTTCCCTCTCCTACCGCAATGGAATGTAAGATCCTTAAAGGCAGGGACAGTATTTTTGGTCTTTGTTATCCCCAGTTACTGGGATATAGTAGGTACTTAATACTTGATGAATGCATAAATGAATAGTTGGATGGATAAGTAAATGAATTCTTTTTATGTTTCAGAAATCATCTTTTGTAAGGATTTGGTTTTTAAAAGTTATATTGATACTTTGCTTCTTTTCATTACCCATTTTCTCCAGGTACCTTTTAGTGTCTTATGGTCTAAAGGGAGGAGAAAGACAGACAGAGAGAGAGAGAGAGAGAGAGAGAGAGAGAGAGAGAGAGAGAGAGAGGAGGGAGGGAGGGAGGGAGGGAGGGAGGGAGGGAGAGAGAGAGAGAAAGAGAGGAAGAAGAAGAAGAAGAAGAAGAAGAAGAAGAAGAAGGAGAAGGAGGAGGAGGAATAGGAGGAGGAGGAGGGAAATTCAGCATAACTAATCAATACATTGAAAAAAATTTGAAAATATGTGCAGTGAACATTTGTGGACTTCCTGCCTCTGCCAAGGGGTGGAATTGGAATATCTTTTCATACCTCTTCTTCAGAGCCAAGCTTTTTGTTCTTCATAGTTTTTCAATATTGACTTTTGATTTTTGCGTGCGTGGTTGTTCTTTCAATTTACATTGTTTTAGTCACTATAGGTATTGTTTTCTTGGCTCTGCTTACTTCATTCTTCATCAGTTCATATAGATCTTTCTATTCTTCTCTGTATTCATCACGTACATTATTTACTATATAACACACTGACAATCTATTACATTTTTATAACATAAATTGTGTAGTCATTCCTCAATCAATGGGCCTCTATTTTGTTTCCCATTCTTTGCTATCACAAAAAGTGTTGCTAGAAATATTTCGTTGTATATGAGGATTTTCTTCTTATCAATGATCTTCTCTGAGATTAATCCTAGTTATTAAATCTCGAGGTCAAAGGATATGGTCATTTTAATCATTTTATTCTCATTATTCCATTTTTTTCCAAAATAATTGTGCTGACTCTTGGCTCTGCCAACATATTCTCATATGCCTAGCTCCTCACAGCTCCTCCAGCATTGACTGTTGCCATTTTTTTCATCTTTGTCAATTTACCTTTACTGTAGAAAATGTTAGATCATTGATTAGAAATCTGATTTTTTTAATAAAATGATACTGAAATAGATTTTTAAAGGTGTTAATAGTCTGGAATAACGGATCAATCCTATAAAGATGAAATTAACTGGAATATATATACACTTGAGGTTTTTTTTTAATTAACTTCTAAATACAACAGTTTATGTGAAAAAGATTTGTAGTGTTTGTTAGGCAACAAGCTCAATATGAGTCAGCGTTGTGATGGGGCAGCCAAGAAAGAGAATGTAATCTTCAATGAATTAATCAAAGTAAGTAGTCCAGGCCTAGAGACCCTCCACAGGTTGTCCCAATCAACCTACATCAGGAGTATTATGTTCATTCCTGGACACCACATTTTAGGGAGGATACTGCTAAAATGGACAATATCCAGAAGAAACCCAACAGAATGATTAAGAGCCCAAACTGATGCCATAAGAGGATCAACTGAAGGAAGTATGGCAATACCAACCAAAAAAAAACAAGATTTAGGGATGGGGAGGGGGTTGGACCATAACAGTTACTGTCAAGTATTTGAAGAGCTGTCATTAGAACTGGAATTAGGATCATTCTGCTTGGTTCAGAGTGCAGAAGTAGGAAGGATGACTGCAGAGAGAGAGGGCTGGTTAAGTTCCTTACAATTAGTTAGCCAAAAAAAAGAAGTAACAAGTTTCTTTTCATTGGAGGCCTTCAAGCAGAGGCTGTCACTACTTCTTGGGCATATCAGAGAGACGAATGTTGCTCAGGGATGGGTTTTGGAATTCTGTGATAATGCTTTCCAGTATTTATTTACCAACTTTGGCCTTTGTGTTTGAGTGTGGGGAGAGGAGAAGAGATGAAGAGGGGGGAAGAGTTAAATGGACAGGTCTGCATTGTCCTAATAACCTTATACATTAAATACCAAGTGTGTGTCCATGACCTCAGGTAACTCTAAATTTAATTGAGAATTCTACAATGTTAAGCAATAGTTCATGGCTGTGCTTGTCCCCTCTTCATCAAATTTTCCAAATATATCTTCTCTCAGTGAGCATCAGAATGACGCCATTCATTTCAGCTCCTTGGAGTTACTTTTGTCTGGAAATATCCTTTTCTTGGTTAAGATACAAAAACTATATTTTTCTGGCCCGTAGTTTTAATCCAGTGATAGCTCAAGTAAAATGAGCCATATTCCCCTGAGTTCCTGTGCATTGCTTGTGTTCACAAATCAGAGGATGTCTTGTTCCCCTCCAGCTCACCCTGACCTTTATCTGCTTGAAACGTGGCAAAGGTTAGAGGAGCATCCTCTGAGACACTACGTTTCCCATTAAAAAGAGGTTCCTAGACTGAGAGAACACCAGGCATCATCTCTGTCTCTTACAAATGAGAATATTGAGGCCAAGAAATGAAAAGTGATTTTTGCCCAAGGTTTCATAGCCAGCAAAAGGCTAAAGATTTTAACCCAGGTCCTCTGACTCCAAATCTAACCAATTCCTTCCCAATATGTCCTTCCCACCGATGAACACACACTCAATATGTCAACTATCCAGATGCCATGAAGCTACCTGATTTCAGGAGTCACATGAAAGATCAATGGGATGCCATTTCACTACTGGAATATTTGTCTATGGAAGAGAATTGTGTCAGACTAAATCACAAAGAAAGACCATGTGGTCCAGTGGAAAAACCTCTGCACTAGGAATAACATGGTCTTGAGTTTGAATTCTGACCTCATCTCTTGGGGCTTTAGTTGCCTCATATCTCAATTCAGGTGCTTGGACCAAGTGACCTGTGACTTTGCCTCCTTTCTTTGGTATAAAGGTACAGACAAATCATGGGAAAGTGTTGCCAGATGATCCAGCTCATTCAGAACATGGTTAACAACATAAATGCCAGATCTGGAGACGAAGGCCCTGGCGTTTTTTCCAACCAAGAAAACTCCATGGTATCTCAGGCCTCCATGGGCACAGACCACACAGAGATGTGCCGCCCACGTTTAAAATACGAGATTTCTTAGAGGGAGGCTAGCCCAGTGGCAGACAAGCTGGAGGAGGGGGGATTTAGGGATTCTTTCTACTGCAGTTTCCAAACCACTAATGTCCCATCCCCAATTTGAGGGATCCCGCAAGATAGGGTTCCAGCCTTATTATAGGGCTTCGAATTCCAGCTTTTGGGAACCAGAGATGGGTGGAGAGAAGCCAAAACACAGAAGATGGGGGTGCAGTCCAGAGCACTAGTGAAGCACTTATTGAGCACCTACAGTGGCCTAGATACTGTACGAGGTGCTAGGGACTTCAAAGACCAAAGTGAAACAGACCCTGATGGGGAGGAACTTGCATTCTAATACAGGAGACAATGCAGACAAAGAAAAACCTATATGAGAGAAATCCAGACTAAATGAAAGAAAACCTTTGAGGGGAAGGCAGTAGGAGCTGGGGATACAAAAATTTGAACAGAGTCTTCCAGGAAGTCAAGGAAACTAGGAGGTGAAGGTGAACAGGAAACGCATGGAAGAAAGATAGGAGATGGGGTGCTATGTGTAAGGAACGGCAAGAAACTGACTATAGATCCATCCCATGAAAGGGAGGCACATATAAGAAGACTGGACAGAAGGAAGAGTCCAACTTCAAATGCCAAACAAAAGACTTAAGGTTTGATCTCAGACGTAACAGGGAGCCACTGACATTTCTTGAAGAGGGTAGTGACCTGGTCAGACTTTGATTTAGGAAAGTCAGCTTGGCATCTGGGTGGAAGAAGGATGGAAGTGGTAGGGATAGGAGGTCATCAGACTGGCCAGGTAAGAGGCTACAAGCACATCCCAATCATGCTAGTACCATGCTAGTACCACAGCATGATCATCCTGCCATGGGGGTACCACAGGAAATAATCAATAGTCATGGTTTTCACATGAGGATGTTGAAGCTCAGGGAGGTTCAACATGGTCACATAGCCAATGGTCAAATTTGAGCCCAGATCTTCCTGTCTCTAACTCCAGCATTCTCTTAACTATGTGATGCTTCTTCCAAAGCACAAGCCAGGCTGGGTTGAGATAAACAGAGGGGTTGATGTTAATGGTATGATTTGAAAGAGTCAGGCTGGAAGCCAGAAATTCAGGAATCAGGAGTCCCCAAGGGATGGGGAAGTGGACCAGGAAGAAGTGAGTGTTCTTCGCAGCAGCACCTATTGAAAGAAAGGTTGTATGGGTCTAGTTTCCTCTGCAACTTCAAGAGAATTCTGGGATGAGCAGAAATGTGTGCTGAATATAGATTCAAAGGAGCCAGATTAAAATCTTCTGACACTAACTACTTGTATGACCTTGAGTACATCATTTTACCACCTTGTGCCTTAGTGTCCTGATCTGAAAAATAAGGGGGTGAACTAGCTGGCCTCTGAGGTCCCTCTAACCCTGAATTTAGAAGCCTGTGAGGCTAGGAAGTTCCTCATTTTCTCATGGTCTCAAAGTTCTCATTTTTAAAATGAGGGAATTGGACCCTCATCCAACTGCCAAATAAATGTGCACAAGGACCTTGGGTCAGGGATGTAGATTACTCATTCTCTTCAGAGATGAATCTGTGTACTGCCCACTTACCCATTCTAAAGAGCTCGTTTTACAGTTAAAAATCATATTCTTCTAATCAATGTCATCTGTTACAGCTGTTTTAATTCTAATAATGATAGGCTAGATATATAACTTTCAGTGTGATATATCTTAATATCCTAAATATATTTATATCTTAATATATTTGTCCTTATATCCTTAATATCCCAAATTAGTATAATTAATTATATCTCTTAAGTTTCTATCATTATTGTTAAGGATTCCATTTTAATTATAAAGTTGTTATTGATAGAGATGTATGTCATTGAGGTGATCGTTTCCTTTGACGCTTTCCTTTGATGTCTCTCAAATTCAATTTGTACTAGACTACCATATTCATTACCAAGCTAAGACTTTGCCAAGAGTCCATGTTCCAACGGTCCCCACTAAATACCTTTCTTTCTAGAGTTAAACTCTATCAATATCTTGTGGGTTCAGTTTTGAATGTGTGCTGGCATCACAGTCAAATGGTCCCAAGAGTCCTAGGCTCCCACCAGACTTGGGAGTGGAGCACACTCAACACATGATGGAAATCAGGGAGTGGCGCTCTCCTCTTCCAAAACCAGAATATTGAAATCTTTGGCACATTCTGAGTGACTAGATACCTCAAGATGATTACTCTGCTGGGTCATTTCAGGGACAGCTTCTTTTTTTTTTTTGCTATCTATTTTGTGGTTGTGTTCACAAAGCCTAAAAGTGGTAAGGACAATAGAGTTTGTTTCCCTGACACATCAACCATCTCACTTGGTCAACAAATATTTATTTATGAAGAGCCTATGAGCTAGACTCAGGGCTAGGCGTTGGAGATGCAAAACCCAAAGTAAAAACTGCCCTTAGGGAACTTACAATCCATCCAGGAGAGAACATGTACATGAACAGGCATATACAAAACAAATGTAAACATGGTAATCGGGGCAGAAGGGAGTGGAAAGAGTCAATAACAGGTGAAGGTGATATTTGGGCTGAGCCTTGAAAGAACCTAGGAATGCTGAGAAACTCATGTCAGGAGGGAAAGCCTTCCAAGCATGGGGAATAGCCAGCATTAATCAGGTAGAAAGGGGTAGAGGGGCAAGCCTGAGGACTAAGCCCAGAAATTCCTACCCATAAGGAGTATAGGAGGGGCGCATTTAGGGTTAGAGTCAGAGGCCTTTCTATGGGGGAAAGAATGTACTCACAGAAGAATAAATATAAAAAAATACACAAAGTGATTTCCAGGTGTAGTAGGGCACTCATAACTAGAAGTCTCAGTGGAAATGAAACATTTTCCAAAATCAGCTCATAAAACAGCACGTCAGTCAGGAAGTTCAAGATATTCAAGGCCTAGATGTTCACTTTAAATGCATGTTCCCACAGAAGCCATTCTGAAATAAAAGTCCAGGAATTTTTTTAGGGAATGGTGGTTAATTAGTGAATTACCAAATACTGAAAGACTCCTGGTAGGAGGGGACCCTTAAGTCAAGACCTGAAGTGATCTAAGCATTGTAAGAGGGGGAAATGAGAAAGGAGTGGATTCAGACACGGGAACAAGCCTGTGCAAAGGTATGGAAATGGGAGACGTACACACATACACACTTACTATACAATGCAACATGCATATACAGGACACACATACACAACACATATACATACAACATACACACAGAGAGAAATTACAGGATGATCTGGGCAAATATCCCTGCTTTCTCCACATATGGACATTTTTCAAGCTCAGTGCTCTGATTCTATTTCCGAAGGATGACAAAGAGCAGGCTTGCATGAAATGTTCAAAGGACCTTTTCTCAAGCTGACTTTCATTTCTTCCAGCCAAGCTCAGTCAGTGATTGTGGAAACAAAGACTTTGTCTTCACACCGTCACTGCTACATTCAATGGAGTTTCCACAATCTTTTCTAAGGATCAGGGTTTGTTCCATTCATAGAAATGAGGATTAACCTCTTTATCTCTCCTCCCATATACTTAGATGCTTGTGCCATCACCTCAGCTAGTCATGGGATTCTAACCTTAGAGTTGGGGCAGGGCGAGGGGAGGGATTCAGCGCTCATTCAGACCGAGCTCCTCACTATCCAGGTGAGGAACCTGGGACCCAGGAAGGCAAAAATGTCCATCTCATGATAGCTCTGCCAACAAGTGATTGAGGTGGGATTTGAACTCATGACTCTAAAACCAGCACATTTTCTCCTATACCACATTGGCTATTATCTTCCATGACCATTAGCATCAGATAAAAAGTTCACTGGAAATATCCCACAATATCTCGTGGTAAAAGGGTGGGACTTTCTGTTCATTAGGTCTATGTGATTTCCTTTGGTCACCAACTTTTGGGGGACATTTTCACCATGTTCTTTTATCTCTTCACAATGTAAAAATGAAGGGATATGGAAGGAAAGAAATAGATGGGGAAGGAAGGAGAGAAAGAAGCAGAAGGAAATAGAGAGAGAAAGGAAAGGAGAGAGGAGAGAAAGGGAGAGAGAGTATGTAGCCAGCCTATATGCAGAGATTTTTATCTCTTCCTAAAGAAGTATTATCTGCTGTTTTTTATAAAAATTTTTAAAACTCTGAGATTTAATTGGAGGAATAGAAAAGCATCCCATCAAAATGTGTTTATATTGAATTTATTTTGAATGTTATACATTTGTTTCTTAAGTGGTATGAGGTCACTAATAAATTCCTGGACTTTTATTTCAGAGGGGTTTCTATGGAAACCCACATTCAAACTGAACATATAGCCCTTGCAAGTCCTGAGCTTCCTGGCTGATGTCTTGTTTTATGAGTTGACATTGGAAGACGTTTCATTTCCATTAGTTTCCCCTTTTGGGGTGTCTGTCCCTTTTCTCTCCTTTTTCCTGCCCCCTCTTGTCTCTTTCCCTCACTTCCCTCTGCTCCCACCTACTTCCCACCCTCTCCTCTTTCTTCATCTTTCCCGACATTTGCTCTGTAAATCTCTCCACGTCTGGTTTTTCTCCTTCTCTCCTCCCCCTCCTTCTCTTTTCACTCTTTTTTTAATGCCTCCCAGATAAAAGCTGGCCATCTGGTTTGGATCTCCCCTCACTGTTTAAGGGAAGCTGATGCAGCCTAGTTTTCCCCAAGCATAAATCATTACTCATCTGGCACACCCTCAAGACCAGTTGTTGGGGCTGTTTACTCAGGATGTCTACTTTTTAACAACCACTTGGATACTGTGGCCTTTCGAATAGGCCACCATCTTCCAGTTTGGACAGCTTTTCTCTTCATTTCTCTTTTTTTGAAAGAGGGAAGATTTGCCAGGTCCTACCCTTAGATTGAAAGTGGCATTTAACTGAAATTTGAAAGGAAAAGAAACTCTAAAACCAAGTCATTTCAACTCAACAAATATTTATTAAGTACCAGATAATGGCTGGGGATATAGTGGGTAAAAAAAAGGTGAAACAAATCCCTCTCCTCAAGGAATTTATATTTTATCAATAGAAATAACATGCACAAATATATGCAAAGAAAAAATAAGCACGAGGTAAAAGAAACGGGGGGAGGGAAGGACCAGCACTGGAGACAAGGGCATCCGAAGAGTCTTTATGTAGGAAGCAGTGCTTAACCTAAACTTTAAAGGAAACTAGAGATTCCAAGAGACAGCAATAAAGATGCTGTACATGAGGGAAAGCCAGGGCAAAGGCATGGAAAAAGGAAATGTCGTGTCATGTACAGGAGACACCAAGAAGGTCGTTTTGAGTTCTAATGTGGAGAGAGAGAGAGAGAGAGAGAGAGAGAGAGAGAGAGAGAGAGAGAGAGAGAGAGAGAGAGAGAGAGAGAGAGAGAGAGAGAATCAATCACCTGGAAAGCTAATCTGGAGCCTTCCTGGAAAGGACTTTAAATATCTACCAAGATGAGTTTGTATTTTATCCTAAAGATGACTGTGGGTATTTGGGCATCCAGCTTGACCCAGCTTTAAGTCAGAGGCGAAAGCAATTCTTATGGTGTGACAAGCCTGGGAGTCTTTACTCAGGATGCCTGATGGGATGGCTCAGGACCCTGGGACCACACATTCAGGACTGGCCCAATGGCAGTGGATCTGTGGAGGGTCCATGGCTAAGGTTGTCCTTAGTAAAGTGGCTGACAATGGGTAGTCAGCAGAGCTTAAAAGGGGTCAGAAGCCAAGGGAAAATCCATGTAACCCAGAAGCATCAGCACCAGGTTTTCTAAGATGGGTTCGAAAAGAGTAGTAGAAAAAGTTGGAGTCTAGATCACACAAGGGAATATGGTATGTAATAAATTAAGAAACAATTGGAGTCAGACAGTGAGAGGCCTTAAATACCAAAGAGAGGACTTTGTATTTTTCTTAGAGGCAAGAGGGAGCCCTAGAGTTTGTTGAGCAGGTGAGTACCATGGACAGACTTGCACTTAAGATTGTAAGTTTTTACAATAGCTGAGGGAAGAGGGGCTGAGGGCTTGCTCTAGGGTGGTGATGGCGTGGGGGAGAGAAGGGGAGATGTTGCAGAGCTAGAATTGACAATTCACTGTTTATGGAGGGGAAATTTGAGGGAGAGAGAAGACTGAAGATTTGAACCTGAAGATTGAAAAAGAAATGGGAGGTGAATAAAGGCAGAAAGCCATGAGAGGAGCTCCGGGTTTTAATTATTAACCTAATGTTAAATGCCAACCACATTTGTAAGAAAAAAAAAAGACATTCAAAACCCATCTAGATACCAGATATCGTCTCTCTCCTCTGCTGTTTTTGCAATAAATCCCAACGTTGCTCTGCTGAGTCTTTTCAAAAATGTGCAGGCAACATGAGTCCAAATGTAAGAAATGTCTTTTTTGAGTCTAAGTGTATGTTATGAATAAATTTGGTTGATGGGGCCAAGAAAGCTGATTCACCAAAAATCTGAGTCACCTCAAAAGTGGTCACAGAATTCAACCAGATATAATTATTTTTCCCTTTGAAAGCAATGTCTTCTTATGCAAAAGTCAACCAAAAAATCAATTAATCAATCAGAAGGCATTTTTTTAAAACATCAACTCTGTGCCAACCACCAAGGATAGGAAGATGAGCACAATGAATTGATTGATGGATTGATTTCAAAGATGGCCAGCAGGGCTCAGAAATCAGAGTGGCCAGTTCTTTCATTATCTGAAGATATAGTCTGCCTGCTCCTTGAAACGAGCTCATCAAGGGTAGTCAGGGATTTCTCACTTTGCCTTTGCTATCTCTTGGGTCTTTCTCTCTCTCTCTGTCTCTCTGTCTTTCTCTGTCGGTCTCTGTCTCTGTCTGTCTGTCTGTCTCTCTCTCTGTCTCTCTCTCTCTGCCTGTCTCTCTGTCTTTGTCTCTATCTCTGTCTCTCTCTGTCTCTCTGTCTCTCTGTCTGTCTCTGTCTCTCTGTCTCTGTCTCTCTGTCTCTCTGTCTGTCTCTGTCTCTCTGTCTGTCTCTCTTTCTCTCTCTCTCTCTCTCTCTCTCTCTCTCTCTCTCTCTCTCTCTCTCTCTCTCTCTCTACTTGTGAGTAGCTATACTTTCCTTCTTCTTTGTCAGTTATCATTCCCCTATCCACCACAAGGAAGAGGAAGCAGTAATACTATTCCCTTTTTGATCTTTTCCTTTTCCACATAGAGTTCAGGTTTCCTTTTCTATTCCTGAAAGCAATCTTCAGTTGGATAACTTCAGTCATTAGAGTAGCTCCTCTTTTAGAAAGCATTTGTGAGTGAACAAACCAATTTTCTTCTTTGTGTGGGTGAGGAAACTCCTTCTACCAATGCAGATTAGCACCTGCTCTGAAAGTTATGGTCTCCTCTATTTCAACAGATACTAATGGATGAAAGGCAGAAATACAGAAAGCAATTTTAGCAAAATGGTAGTAGGTGGATACAGATTTCAAGGGCTTAAAGAGAGAGAGAAGATGGTAAGACAAGGATGCATCTAGTGTAGACAACTATGCCCAAAACACTATTCAAGTTAATCTCATTAGTATTTGCTACTCACTTCAAGCATATACTAAAGGCTATCTACTAACAAGTAAATGTGGGTAGAAATAAATGGGAGATCACGAACTAGCATTATTCTGAGAACTTGGATTTCACAGAGGGTTTAAGCTTCCAACAAAAATAAAGTCTAAAGGAAAAATCAAAAGAAAGAAAGAGAGAGAAGGAAAGAATGAAAAGAAGGAAGGAAAGGAAAGGAAAGGAAAGGAAAGGAAAGGAAAGGAAAGGAAAGGAAAGGAAAGGAAAGGAAAGGAAAGGAAAGGAAAGGAAAGGAAAGGAAAGGAAAGGAAAGGAAAGGAAAGGAAAGGAAAGGAAAGGAAAGGAACGTTAGCTCAGATAGTTGCCTGAGGCACTAAGAAGCTAACTTGCCCAGGGTCACACATTATGTATTAAAGACAAGACTTGAACCCAGATCTTCCTAAAAGGTCACTGTACCTCATACTACTTCAGCAGCCACTCATCCATGACTTGTTCTGGGCAAGTCCCTTCCAGAGATCTGGGAACTCTTAGCTGATGATGATTACCCTACTTCAGCAGACTTGATGGACCTACTCCAACCAGTGACCACCAGGAGTCATAGGGTCCCAGAGCTGAGCCTAGAAAGGACCTCAAAAGATACCCACTTCAATCTTTTTATTTTGCAGATGAGAAAACTTCCCCAAGAGGTGTCCAAGGTCTCATGAAATCCCACAGGTCTGGGGCTAGAAGAGATCTCAGAGGCTATCCAAACTGCTTGCTTTACAGATGAGGAAACTAAGGCTCAGAGAAAAGTGACTAGGTTAAAGGGGACATGGGATTTTAACTCTAGGTTCATAGACCCCCAAGATGTCAATGGGTAGATTTCAAGAGGTCTGTGATCTTGGTTGGAATTATTACTTTCACTAGTGAAATTTAGCATTTCCCTCAATTATTTAAAAACATGATTCTGAGAAGAGATCCATAGGCTTCACCAGACAACTCAAGGACACACAACAGAGAAAGGGTGAAGAAGTCCTGGAACAGAGCTAGAAGGAATCTCAGAGGCCACTTGGTTGAGCCCCTCATTTTAAAGAGGAGGAAACTGAGACTCCAAGAGATGAAATGAGTTGCCTGATGCCACACAGACAATAAATAGAAGAGTTTGGATTTGAATCCAGGCCTTCTGATACCAAATCTTTCCATGTTGCTTCTCTGAAGATGTGGACAGACAGAAGGGATAGAAGTGACTTTCTGGGCATTTGGAACTCAAACCTGGAATACATGAGGCCGGAGCAGCAACAGGAATCTCTCCTTTCAGGAGCAATAGAAAAAGTCCAGGAGTTTTAAACCAACTCACATATTCCTGGCTGCTCACACTCCCTCAGTGACTAATACAGAACCCTGTTAGCCTCCCAGAGATTTCTTCAATCTATGGTATGTGTGTTTCAGCCTCTAATGAGCTCCATTCTAAAGCTCTCCCTCAGAAGGGAAAAGGAGGAGATGTGTCCAGCATGGGATACTGATGCCAAAACACCCTGAGACCTGTATATACTCAGGTCTATTCTTGGAGGGGGAAGGGAGAGAAGGAGGTGACAGAGAGACAGGGACAGAGAGAGAAAAGAGAGGATGGGAGGGAAATAGAGACAGAGAGAACAGGGTTACCAAGGCAATGCCTGAAAGGTGATCCTTCCACAGCCAGAGAAGCCCTCCCTACCACTATTGCTCCCAGTATGATTTTGGAATGATTACAAGATCACAGGGACAGAGATGTAGAGGGAAAAGCCTGCTTAGAAGGTAGTTATTCCAGCCCTCTTGTTTGACACATGTGTTGTGTGTGTGTGTGTATATATATATTCTCTTCTCTGTCCGTTGTAAAGGTTACACTAAACACAGATGCCCCCGTTAAATACCATCTTCTTGAGAGCAGAGAGTGTTTCCTTTTTTGTCTTTCTATCCTCAGCACCTGGCACAGTGGTTGGCCCATAGTAGGTGGTTCTCAAAGGCTTGCTGGGTAGATGTTTGCCCACATTAGAAGTGATGACACTCTGTTCAGAGTCAGCACAGCAAAGGGTAGAAGTTATTTTGCTTTCCTCCTAGTAAGACCCTTCTAAAGAATAATGATACCCAATTTAGTGAGGCTAGCAGAGAGGAATAGAGCCAAGTCTTTTTGTGCATTACCTTCCCCATTAGATCAGAAGCTCCTTGAGGGCAGGGACTGTCTTTTTCTTGTGCCCTCTGCACTTAGCACGGTGCCTAGCATGTGGTGGGTGCTTACTAAAGCTTTATTGAATTAGGTAAAACTTCATTATGTGCCACTTCAAGGTTTGCATATTTATCTGATTTGAGACTCACAATAACCTTGTGAAGTAGATACTAACATTATCACCCCTATTTTACAGATAAAGAAAGTGTGTCTGATAAAAGTTTAGTGACCTGTCCAGGAGCACACTGCTCATAGGTGTTTGAAGCTAAATTTGAACTCAGATCTTCCTCACTCCAATCCCCTCTCTTTCCACTGCACCATCTTGAAGCTCCCAAAACAATCAAAAAACTATCCTAATAAGGCCCCAAAGGAAACATCCCAAAGAAAGTTATAGGATCCCACATCAGGTCTGAAATATTTAATCTCAGGAAGCTAAAGGAAGGAGGTGAATTCCATTTTCAAGGCAGTTTCAAAGTAAAAGGCAAATGTGATTAGCCCAACTCATTGTCAGGACTTGGTGCTTGATGGGAGTTCCTTTGTTGATCAAGAGTCTATGGGGGAACATTTGGTCCCGACAAATCAAATACGATCAGCAAGTAATAAATGCTGCAGAATCTTCTGTGATCCACACACTTCAGGCAGTTAGGAATTGATACAGATGTTGAATATTGGTGGCAAAAGGCTCCTTGCCCCTTCCTCAGTGACATGAATGTTAGGGAAACTAAAATTTAGAATGGATACCTCATTATTTCTATCATAACCAGCATATTTAAGCCAACCAAGGGTGTAGGTATCAAGCAATCAGAACTAAGCCTTTATAAAGAGTGTGCTATGAGCTACATACTGGGCAAAGTAAGGGGGATATAAAGACCAAAATGACACAGACTCCTCCCTCTGGCGGCTTACACCACATGGGGAAACAACATACACACATAGAAGCATTTCTAAAGAAGAATTTATTACATATTTGTATATGCCTACTATATATGCCTATAGAAATACACATACACACACAACATGAATACAAAGGAATTTAACAAGAAACAACTGGAAAAATGATGGAAGGTATCATGTAGGAACTAATTCTAGGGATTCTGAGAGGCAGAAACCAAGAGGAAGTGCATTCCAGACATGGGAGGAAGGGCAACCTTGGCTGATTGTGAAGAATGCCTAGTACAACAGGTTGGCTCAAGCACAGAATACATGAAGAGGAGTAATGCATAGCAAAGCTATGTGGAAGCTACTTGGGAAGAGCTTTCAATGTCCAATAGAGGAATTATTTTTGATCCTGGGAGTGATAGGGAGCCAAGGTAGTGGGAGAGGAGTGACATGGTGAGACTTTTAAGAAGATAATTTTCACAGCTAAGTGAAGGATGAATTGGAGAGGGGCAAACATGAGAAAGAGTGAAGTCAGTTGGCTACTGTAATGGCCCAGGTGAGAGTTGATAAGCACCTGTACTAGGGTTGGGCTGGGTAAGAGAAAAGGGGAAGGCAGGTGTTTGGATCAGATTTCACATGCAGAGAATGGAGAAAAGGCCCTCCACATTCTGAAGAGAGGGAGTTTTTACTCACAGTAGTTCTATTAGAGGAAAACACTCAGGTACCACACTGGAGCTAGACCAGTCTAAAATGACCAGTCTCACTGGCCAATCTCATAGAATGGAGACTTGCAGAAGCTCTCTGGGCACAGCAGAAAGGCTGATGACTTTGGAGTCAGAGAGCTCGAGTTGGAAACTTGGTTTCAGGCGTTTACTACCTGGCTGACTTTGAACAAGTTACTGAAGCTCTCCAGGTCTTGGTTTCCTTATCTATAATAAACTGAAGGGCTTGGAACTGAAGACCTCTAAGGTTCCTCCCTGTTCATTATGATCCTCTGCTTTTTGCCCGAGGTCACATATCTATTAAGTGACAGTCAGAATACTAACCCTGGTCTTTTGACTGACAGTCCAATGCGTGGTTTTGTGGGGGTTTTTTATGATGCCAAACTACCACTTAAGCAAACTTGGAGCAATTAGTCCTGGTAATTGAAGGTTGATGTGAATAACTGCAGAATTAATTATAGCCCTCAAGCATATGAATTTCTGATCATGAACCACTCTTGAAAAAGCCCCTCTTGGGGTAGACCCATGTCTTACTCTTTCCCCCACCACTGATGGCAAAGGTACACAAGTGGTTTCATGGATTTAATTAGACCTGGCACCATCTTCTTGGCTAATCCTCTGTGCATCCTATGGTGGAGAAATCAAGACTTTTTTTCAGAGGTGTAATGAGCTAAAGCTCCGACTAACACAGGAGAATCTGCTCTACAATAACCAAGTCCCCTAATCTCCTTTTAGATCCCTTTAGGGCTCAAAAGTCATAAATGGGGGCTGTTGGTGCTGCTTATGTCACAAAGGCTGCCCCAGCTGACAGGTGGCTCAGAAGGGAGTGGCCCTACTTATAGGAAGAATAGGAAGCCACAAGCATGGTGTGGTGTCCACAGACCTGGGGAGAGCCTTTGCCAAAAGAAATACTTCCCTGTTACAGTTCAGCTAGATCAGATTCAAGGGAAAGAGACAAGTATTATGTTCAAGGTGCTTATCCAGCTACAATATATTGACATCAAAGAAAGAGATAATACAGATCCACGTACACATCAGCAAACTCAGCACCCCAGAGGACCCTGCTGCTCTTGAACCAGCAGTACCCAGATTGCAGCACATGTCCAACCAGGATGTGACCAGCTTGGCCCAGACTTGCAGCCTGAGCACATTTCTTCACTCTTGACGGTAATCAGTCTACTAAGTCATCCTTTAATGCCCTGCTTATAAGGAATCCAAAAAATAATGGGGTACCTGAGTGGGTACACTTTCCTTGCCGTCTAAGGGCTACTATGTCTTATGGATACTAGAACCTCTATCTAATTCATGAGATGCTAGGAGCCTAGGTCTGGAGTCTCATGGAACCTCAGTCAGCCAGTTCAATCATCTCCTCTGACTGAGGCCCCTAAGGACACACAGCTAGGAAATGATGGAGACAGTATTCGAATCCAAGTCCTCTCTCTCTGACTAAACTCAGTGTCCTTTCAATTCAGCTAAGATCCCCTGAACACCTCATATGTGCTGGGGATAGAACATATTCACAAATAAGTAATACACAGTTAGATGCAAAATGAACACATGAACACATTGCTTTCATTTTATAAACTCAAAACTGAGTCTCTGAGAAAGTAAGAGGCTTCCTTGTGGCCACACAGAGTGTGAGACAGGACTGACTCTCAGGTCTTTTTAACAAATGTCCAGTTCTATTGCCACCACAGCATGCTTCTTCATGATCAAAGCAGGGGAACAGGTGCCAATAGCAATTTGGGTGGGGGGAATGGCCATGAGGGGAGGGCAGTCCATAGGGATGGAAAGGGCTCCTGATGAGGAAGATGCCTGATACAGTATAATAATGATGAGTGTCAGGGGTCCACAGGGGTTGGGGGTCCACCCCACCCATTCAGAGATCCCTTCAACTCCAGGCTTAAACACTAATGTGTTTAATTAAGGTCTGATTAAGGTCAGGCCTGGGAAACCCTGGTGCCTAAAGAATGGGTTCAGATGTTTTTTCTCCAATCATGACTCTTTACACCCCTGCTCATTCACACACATGCACATTCACACACATACTCACACATGCTCACATGCAAACACACACACACACCACAAACTCACACACATACACCACCACCACTCCCATTTAAAGGCATTGACCCATGAATTGAGGATGACTCACTATCTTCATGTCAAACTTCGTTTAGTTCTTCAGATCTTTTCAGTGACCTGTTATGGCATCATCTCTGGTCCTAAGGAGCTCACAGCTCTTCTGCAATTTAAGACAATGGCTTTTGACAATACTGGCCCTGAGAAACACCCTCCCTAGAGCCCCTAGAAGGCAGGAGCCTCCCCAGCTTTGCAGGGGGCAGGCATAAATCACCTTCCTACAAGATAAAGGAATCACCTTCCTTGCACCTCTGTTAAATTCAGAATCTCAATAATCAGATGATAACCACTTGAACTCTAAGCTGTGAGGCTCATTTTCCATCAAATATATCAATAGAATTAAGGGTAGTTAAACTTGGGACTTCAACAGTCACTTAGCCCATTTCCCACTTTATAGGTGGGAAAGGGACAAGCCCCAAGAAGTTTGAGGGCAGAGGTAGGAAGTAGCAGAGGCTGCATTTGAATTCAGGTCCTAGGACCCCAAGTCAAGTTCTCTCCCCTCTGTAAGAGAGTCAGGTGCCATCAGTGGTCTCCTCTGTAGGGGCCAGGCAGCCTTCCAAGGCCATGGGACCAACTTTGGTGGGCTATTGTTTTCTGGGAGTCATCCCTGCCAGACACAGAGGGTGGAACCTCTAACAGCAGAATGAGAACGAGAGTTGATGAGATACATTAAGGTTTGGGCACCAGTTCAAAGGTGCTGGTCGGGCATGAAAAAAAATGAGCCAATCAGTGAAGATTCAATCTTTCTCCACTTGTGTGCATCTGTACACATCCTGATTGGGAAAGGTCCCAGGTTCCTCAAGGACTGGAAGGGTTTCTCAGAGAACCAGGTCAGCCAGTGATTCTTAAAGAAATAGATCTGGATTGTGTTTTATGCTAGCACAAGGAAACCCTCTAGGACTGGGGGTCTGGGGGAAACATGGAGAGGGGAAGAGGCACTCAAGGCAGAGAGTGGCACCAGGTCTCAGTCGACGTCTCCTGCATTAGACAAGGTCACTCATAACACCTCCAAGAGTAATGTATTTCAGCATTGCCCACTGTACTTGGAATCAGGAGTCCTGGGTTCAAATCCTACATTAGACACCAGCTACACAACCATGGACCTAACTCCTCAGTGTCTCAGTTTCCCCATTTGTAAAAATAAGTATAATAATATCAAACTACCCTACCTCATGGGGTTGTAGCAAAAAAAAAAAAAATGAGACCATGTGTCTCAAACACTTTGCCTACCCTATTTAAATGTAAACTGGCATCATCATGGTTATTATTCACATGACAATTGCAGGGGCAGAGAGGGAATCAGGGACAGTCCTCAGGAGAGGCCTCCCACAGACTCACCACACGCTCTATCATTCCTCCCAGTCAAGGGGTGGGACCTCACCTTCTTCCTCATCACAGTGCTCTTGGTTTCTTCAGCAGAAATGGAGAGAATCCATCTGACACATCCAAACCTTTCCTCTAGGTCTTTAGATGTTTCCTGGTTATCAGTAGGGCCCAACTCCTCTGTGTGTGTGTCTGTGTGTCTGTGTGTGTGTGTGTTAGCCTTCACTTTCATCACATGGCCTTTTGATGATGCCTATTGTTGACTTAGAATTGAAAGGACCTTCGAGGTCATTTAGTCCAGCCTTCTCATTAGCAGGAAACAGAGGCCCATAAACAGGTAGTGACTTTGGATCATAGACTTAGAGTAGAAAGGACCTTTGAGGTCACTAAGTCTAATCCATTCATTTTACAGGGGAAGAAGTTGAGTCCCTGAAGCGGTAGTGACTTAGGATTTTGATTTCAAGTTGGATGGGATTTCATCGAGTCTGATCCTTAATCTTACAGAAGAGGAAACTGAGATCCCAAAAGAGGAAGTCATTTGGACAAGGCCACAAGATTCACCCCTATATCCTCTAACCCCAGATTCAGATGGCTTTCCCCTAAGTGGCCTCCCAACGTCTGATGCTTTTACAACTTGTTATCTGTCTTGTGTCCCTTCGGCTTCATGTTACTTCTATGATGGTGTAACTTCTCTTTAATGGATAGTGCTCTACATTTTTTTGGAAAGAGATAAAAACAAGTCTTCCACCAAATTCTTCCCTGATG